>NW_007727754.1:123904-289571 GCF_000696425.1 Galeopterus variegatus | reverse complement strand
AATTATTACAGTCATGCTACGTTTTTGAAATAGAGACATATGACAGTATTAAAAATGGATAGCGTGGATTAATTCCAAAAATTTATTCTCAGTTATATTATAGAGTCATTTGGATTTCATCCATTTCTGTAGTAAATTAGCCACTGATAATCATAATTATGACCCTTAGGTACAATAAGACAATGAAATGCCTCCTGAATTATTAAGAAGTATTAATTTATGTCCACTCTGTAAGTAGTCTTGAGTATTTTACTGCATTGCCATTCTTTAAAATTAGTCACCTGTATATATGATATATATATAAGTTTAAATTTTACTCCTGGTAATATTTCTCTAGGAGAAAGTCTTTCCCTAGTGTTGAATAAATATGGTTATATTATGTATGGATTTTTCCCCTAGATTTCTGTTTGAAGGATATGGTCTTGACTTACTTGCTCATTAGCCATAGGTGATTAAGAAAAATAATGTCGAGCATGTATATGATGCTTTATTATGAACCAATGCTTCATTGTCATATATACCATCTGATTTAGTATATAAGCTCCACAAAGTATTATTACCAGCATTTTATAGAATAAGCCTCAAGGACCTTAAGTGGTTTGCTCAAAGCCACATAACTAGTAAGTGGCAGAGAAGAAACGCAATACCATCTGTCCAAGTCAAGAACTTTATCCGTCAAGCCACAGCCTTCTCAGAAACCAGTCTCTCAGCATTTGCCTTTGGGGGTTTCAGCCAACCTTGGCCTCTTCACGTGTAGGCCCATCCGGCAGAGTTTCTTTCTAAATCTTGTCAGAACAGGTAATATCAACTGACACATCAGAGATTCAGAAAACTTGTAATCCTTATTATCAGTGAAAAGAGATCATGTTCCCAATAATGCATTGCTTTCCATCCACCTGGAGAGAGGTGTGTAGAATGAATCATTTTGTAGAGAGGTGGCTGCATTTATCTGCTAATACAACCAAGACCATTGCAGAGCAGGACGCTTTGTAATAGCTTGTTACCATATATGAGAATAATAAGCTTTGAAGAGACATATAGGTATGAACATTCTCCATTTATTTTGGATACAAAACAGGGTTTCTGCCTTTGTCTGATAAAAAGAATAGACTGCACCCATTCTAAGGAGAGAGTGTGAAGTAAGAGGGAACTCTGAATGCAAGGCTTTATGATCACCTCTTGCATTTTTTTCCCCATTCTAATGAAAAACCCATTTTTGAACAAGCTGCCCTGATATTAGTAAGTGACATAGAAAAGTCAATACCTTGAACAAGCTCATATGAAAAGTGGCAGGAGGAAGTGAGGGACATCTCTAGAGAAGATGGGCCTTTGCCATCAGTAATTATCTGTAAGGAGCAAACAGTGCCTGGGAGGTAGGACTGATCCAGAGAAATCTAAAACATTAGGGCAAGCCTCTACTTCTGTATGAGATATTGCTGATGCTTTATTCCAACTAGAATAAAGCTGATAACAAAGCAATCCTGTGCTCATCCATTCTGGAATATTAAAGAGAAATGTCTCCTGTATTTATTAAGCCACTTATTTCTGACATGTCGAGTGTACTGGGGATAGAGAGAATAGGAGAAAATTGGGAGAAAGAATTTTTAATGGGCTGTCAGTCTTCAAAGAATTGAATGAGTGGCCCCAGAAATGATCATTCTTTAAGTATGACACTGCCACTTAATAAACCGACAGAGAAAATATTGAAAGGAATTCTGTCAACATTCTGGGATGAGTGTAATTTTGAACAGTCAAGCATAATGGCGAGATCGAACTTGATGTCATTCTATACAACTTATAATTCTGTGAAATTATAAAAGTGGTGAACAAAAGGGAATGAGAGATGTGTCACAGTGGCAGGGAGGTAGGGAGATGGGACGCCTGAGTTTCCAGTTCTGTATCTTCTGCCCTTGCTGATATGCACATTGTGTCATTATGTAAAAAATAGCAGAGATGAAACAGTCAAAGTCTCCTCTGTGTCACAGTGGCAGGGAGGTAGGGAGATGGGACGCCTGAGTTTCCAGTTCTGTATCTTCTACCCTTGCTGATATGCACATTGTGTCATTATGTAAAAATAGCAGAGATGAAACAGTCAAAGTCTCCTAAGAAAAGAGTTTCCAGTTTCACCACAGAAAAAGATAAGTTTTGCATCTGGAACGTCTCAGAGCATCTGAAGTGTTGTCTCATTAAAATTTATGATCAGAATTAATTCACATTTATTTCATTAAGAACCAAATCACCTGGGTTGAATTTGTGTGTGGAATCATAGAAAATGGATCATGAGAGCGACAGCAGGTCTGTGGAGTGGCCAGTGAGGGCCACTGGGTAGATCTGGTCTCCTTTTTCTTAAATTTTCCATTTGCTGTTTGCAGATTATTTGTGGGAATCTTTATATGATATGAAATAAATAAAATCCTTTTCAAAATAACTTGAGTTAAAGGATTGAAAAGGCCTTAAATGAGATTCAAGTATGTGGCAATAAGGAGAAAATTGAACTCCCACAAGAAAATGAGAATTTTGTGTTTTGGTAAAAATAAATCTGAAAACCCATATGATGGGCCCAGGGAAGTGGGGGCAGGGGGCAGGGGACAGAGGTTCAGGGGAGGGGCCCGGGGAGAGGGGAGTCATGAAGTAGCAACAGTAGCAGCAACAGCTACTAATGTTTGTCAAAGACAGTGAAGGTAACGTTGTGCCTGGCACTGTGTTCAGCAACTTAGAGATGCTCTAGGTGGAAAGCCTGAGCATCAGATCACTTTCCCACGTAGTTGCTGAACTGGTCCCATTGCTTTGCTACAAATGGCTCATCATGTCGAGTAGGAAACCAGATTGCATATGGCTCCTCACAGTCCTTGCCCACCACATCCTCTTGGTTGCAGAAGGCCAAGTGCAGCATGTCCTCTCCTGCCTTGTTGTCTGGGTAGGATGTCAACTTGAGTTGAGGATGCCGACATCTCTTGCCAGAAGAAGTCATTTGCGTCTTTCCTGGCCTTGCCATTTTCCTTCTAATCGTTGAATTGCTATCAGGAAATTTATTTCTCCTCTATCACTTTAACCACCTTCTACCTCCACGGATTCTAATCCTAGAACTGCCCCTCCCTTGATGAGACTTTAGGCAGACGATGATCTTTGGGACACACTCTCCTCATCTCGAGATTGCTAAGGATTGCTAAGATCTCACTTCAGAATGAGAGTCTTCTAGTCTGTGGGTTTGTGAGTCTGTGAGGCCTGAACATAGGTGCTGGTGAGCTCCCATAGGTATGGTTGTCGGATTAAAATTGAGACTTTGTGGGCTTTGTCTCGCTGTTCCTTTTTCTGTTTACTCTCTTTATCCTAGATGAGGAGACACACTTTCTTTTTTCTTTTTTAAGTGGGTTTGTGAGTCTGTGAGGCCTGAACATAGGTGCTGGTGAGCTCCCATAGGTATGGTTGTAGGATTAAAATTGAGACCTTGTGGGCTTTGTCTCGCTGTTCCTTTTTCTGTTTACTCTCTTTATCCTAGATGAGGAGACACACTTTCTTTTTTCTTTTTTAAGGTGACCCCTTTATTAAAAACTTTAATTCTTGACCAAGGTGCTACTCTAGACATCAAGCTTTCTTCCCCTCAGTATTGCCAAAGAATATCTGGGCTCTGAGGTACTGGGAAATGAGACAGAGGGTTCCCTCGTCCCTGCCAGCACTTTGGGGACCAATAAGTAGTTCTCCAGTCCCACGATGCCCAGACCACAAAAATGCAGCTCCTCACATCCTGGGAATATCCAGGCAAAAGTATGAGATTTACCTAGAATAGCATCTCTGTGGTTCTCCTGCTGGGGTTCTGGGCTTTTCATGCTCTCTCTGGTGACATTGTCCATTTTAGAACTGGAAGGAAAAAGGTTCCAATCCATTCCATTCTTCATATAGCACTTACCGAATAGCTCCTTGCAAGTGGGCATCCAGCCAATTTTCTTCTGCTACTTGCATTACTCTCTCATTGAGATGGAAATTTCTATGTCATGTTCCTAAGCAGTCATTTCTAAGTCACCCATGTGGCCTCAGAGAGTTGGAACTTAAGCAGGAGCCTAAGCCTTTGGACTACTGAGAAGGGAAGGGGGTGAAGGAGGAGGCAGACTAGCTGTGTATGTGGACAGCTTTACTGCTGTTGAGTCGTATGATTGTTAAAACTGCATGGCTGCTGTCAAGGTCAATGCGACCTAAGTAACTGCAAATCTGGATTATGATATAAAAAACAAACAATGAAACAAGCAATCCTTTTATGTTATTTAAAAATCTCACTGTGGCAAAAAAGCTACTCCTGGCTTGTTAGGTGAGTGTCTGATATTATAAGCTCTGTTGACTTACAGATGGTTCTGTCGTGTTCAGTGATTTGCCCATGTTCTCAAAAAATAAAGGAGAATAAAATTATTTCTGCAGATACATCACAGTAAATTTTAAAAGCCAAATGTCCCTGTGCTTAAAGGATTTCCTGTGACCACAACTGATTTTTTGAAAAATCTGTATTAATACTTTCACATCAAAATGGCAACTTTTAATTGGTAGTGATTAGTCGGAGCTGGAGATCAGTCTATACAAACAAAATATAATGATGATAATAATAATAATAATAATAATAATAATAATAATAATAATAGAGTATATTTATTGAGTGCTTCCTATGTGACATGCATTGGGTTAACCATTTTACATGGATTAATTTATTTAATCTTCACAACCCTAAGCAGTAGCAGTATTTTTATTCTCATTTTATAGATGAGAAAACTAAGTCATGGGGAGATAAAATAACTTGTCCAACTCACAAAAGGTTGTATGAGGATTTGGCCTGATTCCATAAGGCTACACTATTTTGAAAAATCTATATTAATACTTTCACATCAAAATGGCAACTTTTAATTGGTAGTGATTAGTCGGAGCTGGAGATCAGTCTATACAAACAAAATATAATGATAATGATAATAATAATAATAGAGTATATTTATTGAGTACTTCCTATGTGCCATGCATGGGGTTAACCATTTTACATGGATTAATTTATTTAATCTTCACAACCCTAAGCAGTAGCAGTATTTTTATTCTCATTTTATAGATGAGAAAACTAAGTCATAGGGAAATAAAATAACTTGTCCAACTCGCAAAAGGTTGTATGAGGATTTGGTCTGATTCCATAAGGCTACACTTAGGTACAAGCTCTACTCACAGGCCCTATTAAATCACTTGTATTCTTGTAATTCCATTCTTATTTGATATTTTTCACATTCACGAGCATCTTAAAATTAAAATTTTAAAGGTATAAGGATTCCTGAAGTGATAATCAGGGAGAATAAATTTTGCTTCAGAATACATCTAACTTATTCTTAAAGAAGGAGACGCTGGTACCATGTGGAAGAAAATGCCCATGAGTAAGAAATAGAAGAATGAGTCTGGTGGCCAGAACAGTTCATAAGGTAAAGCTTTAGGTCCAGACATATTAATCACACTAATATAGGAAGGAAAAAGCCAATATAAAGAAACTACCTTTTAATTGAAATCTCTATGTATGATGATATATCAGTTTGGTTACCGTGGCTGAGAGGACACATTACTATGCAGATTTAGGATATAGATCTTGGAGCCAGACTGCCTGGATTCAAACCCAGCTCTATCACTTACTCGCCCTGTAATCTAGGGCAAATGTGACTCTGTTTCTTCATCTGTAAAATGGGTTAGTAGTACCTACATCGCAGGATCATTGTGGGATTAAATGAATACCAAGCATTTAGAAGAGTATAGCAAGTATACCAAGCACTTAGAACAGTGTCTGGCATGTAGTTAAGTACCACAGGGTGTTCAATCATCATCATCATCCTCACCATCATCACCATGAGGTGATTAAAACATGTGGCAAAGATATTGACAGAGGTTTTATATTTAGACATTCTCAGGGCTTTCACACTACTCCTGGCTTGTTAGGTGAGTGTCTGATATTATAAGCTCTGTTGACTTACAGATGGTTCCGTCATGTTCAGTGATTTGCCCATGTTCTCAAAAAATAAAGGAGAATAAAATTATTTCTGAAGATACATAACAGTAAATTTTAAAAGCCAAATGTCCCTGTGCTTAAAGGATTTCCTGTGACCACAACTGATTTTTTGAAAAATCTATATTAATACTTTCACATCAAAATGGCAACTTTTAATTGGTAGTGATTAGTCGGAGCTGGAGATCAGTCTATACAAACAAAATATAATGATAATGATAATAATAATAATAGAGTATATTTATTGAGTACTTCCTATGTGCCATGCATGGGGTTAACCATTTTACATGGATTAATTTATTTAATCTTCACAACCCTAAGCAGTAGCAGTATTTTTATTCTCATTTTATAGATGAGAAAACTAAGTCATAGGGAAATAAAATAACTTGTCCAACTCGCAAAAGGTTGTATGAGGATTTGGTCTGATTCCATAAGGCTACACTTAGGTACAAGCTCTACTCACAGGCCCTATTAAATCACTTGTATTCTTGTAATTCCATTCTTATTTGATATTTTTCACATTCACGAGCATCTTAAAATTAAAATTTTAAAGGTATAAGGATTCCTGAAGTGATAATCAGGGAGAATAAATTTTGCTTCAGAATACATCTAACTTATTCTTAAAGAAGGAGACGCTGGTACCATGTGGAAGAAAATGCCCATGAGTAAGAAATAGAAGAATGAGTCTGGTGGCCAGAACAGTTCATAAGGTAAAGCTTTAGGTCCAGACATATTAATCACACTAATATAGGAAGGAAAAAGCCAATATAAAGAAACCACCTTTTAACTGAAATCTCTATGTATGATGATATATCAGTTTGGTTACCGTGGCTGAGAGGACACATTACTATGCAGATTTAGGATATAGATCTTGGAGCCAGACTGCCTGGATTCAAACCCAGCTCTATCACTTACTCGCCCTGTAATCTAGGGCAAATGTGACTCTGTTTCTTCATCTGTAAAATGGGTTAGTAGTACCTACATCACAGGGTCATTGTGGGATTAAATGAATACCAAGCATTTAGAAGAGTATAGCAAGTATACCAAGCACTTAGAACAGTGTCTGGCATGTAGTTAAGTACCACAGGGTGTTCAATCATCATCATCATCCTTACCATCATCACCATGAGGTGATTAAAACATGTGGCAAAGATATTGACAGAGGTTTTATATTTAGACATTCTCACGGCTTTCACGTAGGAGAAGTAGACAAGAGAGTCAACTTATCTTAGATGAACTTTGCTAAATAAGGCAATTCTTAAATCCCCTAGATTTCTTTTGTTTTATAATCTGAGTGCTAATTTAAAACTAATCAACCACTATGTTGTCATAACACACTATGAAGATGGAATTTTGCGCCCAGCAAAAGGGGATTTAACTTATAAATTACGTAAGAATTAGATGAAACAGAGAGACTGAGCACTTATGTTGAAAATCGGAAGGTGGGGATGAAAAACTCATGACACAGTCCTGCCTGCAAAGTCTATCTCGTAGAACACCACTCTAATAGCTTCTCGCACATTTAAATCTTCACTCCTGCCTTCTTCAGAGAATCAGAATGAATGCTCTCTGAAGCGGAGTGCTAATTTAAAACTAATCAACCACTATGTTGTCATAACACACTATGAAGATGGAATTTCGCGCCCAGCAAAAGGGGATTTAACATATAAATTACGTAAGAATTAGATGAAACAGAGAGACTGAGCACTTATGTTGAAAATCTGAAGGTGGGGATGAAAAAATCATGACACAGTCCTGCCTGCAAAATCTATCTCGTAGAACACCACTCTAATAGCTTCTCGCACATTTAAATCTTCACTCCGGCCTTCTGCAGAGAATCAGAATGAATGCTCTCTGAAGCGTTTTGAGGGCATTCATGGGGGTGAAACAGCTTTATTCCATCAGGGCAATTTGGCCCGACTGCCAGCTCACCTATGGGGAAGGCTGGCAAAATTCCAAAGGTGATTAGTGTTGTATCTATTATTTCACAGGATGGAGTGTGTTTGGGTGGATGGAAGGAAAAGCCTATAATTTCATAGCTGTTAGAACATTTCTGCTAAACCTCTTTTTATTCTAAAAATTGGTGAAAGAATCTCAACCTTCAATATGATTCGAGGGCACTGTACTGTCACCCGAATAGAATGCACTCACAGGTGTTACTAAATCTTGACGGGGCTAGTTGGAAGAGTGTAAATACTTCCTCTAAAATATTGATTACCTTTTGACCTACTTTTTGTGAGATAGAAATCATTTCTTAAATTATTTGAACTCTGAGAATTTTTCTCCATTAATATAAGATTAAAGTTGTGAGCTTAACCTACAACTATTAGGAAAAAGTATTGCTTTTTAAAAGTGTGTCACTGCTGTTTCGTTTAGGAGGAATGACTTGGGTTAAACCAAACATTGACTTATCAGCTATTTCAATACCCATATTCATCACCTCCTGTAAAGTGTACACATTCTTCTCGTTTCTACAGCTCCTTTGAATTACATTCTAAATGACTACCATGTAAATAAATTAGAACAACAATCATGTCATGCTTTTTTGTCGTCATGGGTCATTTTCCTCAAATGCTTAGTAATTTCCTTGCACGTGTGTAATTAGGTGAAGAAGCTCCACCCAAGCGTCCATGGGTCAGCTATGTGGACTCTAGCTGCCAAAGGCGCTTCTCCTTCTGAACAGAGCGCTTTGCTCAGCCAGTGTAGACATGGCCTGATAAACAATGGAACTTCTCCCTTGAGAACTGGAGTTTGGATTGATCTAATTTAACTCAAAAAATGTGTAAAGGTTTGATGAGCAATTAAAATGCCTGCATTTTAGTAAAATGGGAGCTCAAATTGGCAGCCATGTGAAAAATAGCATCATTTATAATCAGCTCAAAAGCCAGTGGCACTCACTGTTGCAAAAGCTAATCTAGGGACTATCAAATCAAAGTTCTTACATGAGCTTAAATATATGTGGCAGGGAGGTTGTTCTTGCAGGTTTCTATCTGTCAGGTCCTAACGCTAAATCTGTCAGAATGCCACACAGCCATGTCACTTTTAACCAAGATATCACATATATTGTGGGAAAGAACCTGCTTTGTGTTTTCTTCCCTAGGATTTTACTGGGAAAAGCAAAAGTAAAAGAAACTTTTTTTTTTTGACACTGCATTTTCATTTTGCAGATGCTGAGGCTGATGGAGTGAGTAATGGAGCGGGTGGACAACTGTAGGTGGACAACTGGTGGGCTCCAACCAGCCCACAATGACAGCAGGGAGTATATTCAGACACACCCAGAGAAATCTGCCCAGGGTGAAACAAATACCTTTGAGGTTAGAATCAGGTGTGTGAAGAATGCTGGAAACATGATTCTTATTTTGCTGTTGCTGTTGTTGTTTGCATTTATGTTTGTCAAGAAAAGTGGGAATGCTTGGTGGTTTTTGCCCTTTCTTCCAACTCTTTCAGTTGTGTAAAACACACCCAAAAGTTTAACCCACTATCTCTCCTAGGATTTTATGCTCTACTCCACTCTTTCGAAGGTCTTCAATTTTATCAAAGCTTTAGATTTCAAAGGCATGACTGTGGTTTTTCATACTCAAAAATATTTTGATTTTGGAGATATTTTTAAATTGCAAATTGAACTTTGATAGGCTTTACCATTTGTCCATTTCTTTAGGAAAGTAAATGCTATTTATAGGCTATGAGTTAGCTGCAAGAAACCTAAGAAAATTATGTTCAAGTTATCTTTAAGTATAGATGTTCACATTATCTTTAAACAGTTGTTAAATGGCTCAGAAAAATCAAGCAATGTTAACATTTTTAGAAAATAACCACATTTTCTTGCAGGATGAAGTTGTGCTTAATAGCCTATGTTTAATTCATTCAGAAACTACACGATCTTTGTTGCTATATTTTGTTAGAAAGGAAGGAGAGGCTGTTTCTACAGGTGTCATAGAAAAATCAATACTGAGCCACGGATTATTGGATCCCATAGAACCATGGAGACTTGGCAGTGAAATTCTTCCAAAGGTGAGTAGGGACATCGATTTTCCTTCTCATGCCTAGAGAAATATGACACAAGGAATGGAAGCTAAATTTAGACTGGAAACAAGTCTTACATGAAACTATAGCTTTAAGAAATTAGCAGTAATTTTTTCAGAAAAAAATAAATGAGGAAATTTTATTAGAATCTGAACATATACAATTTTCTTATTTATTTTTCTTAGATTCACTTCTTTTTTTTTATTCTCTTGGGGACTTTGGGAAAAAACCTATTGACTCTTTGACATTTATCTGTAGTGCAGATCCAGTGATTTCCTTGTGGAATTCTTGTGTTAGCCAATATAAAACAGTCTCTTTCTTAAATCTATAACCAAGAATGCAATAGCCTTTCAGTTTCTAAGAAAAAGTATATTATTTACAGAATTGCATTTAAAAATATGAGCCCATCACTGAACTTCCTTATTTAAACTGTATATTTTTACAGCTAATTTGTGCTATAATTTTTCGACACAACTTGCTTGTTCGTTTACTTATTTTACAGTTTCTTCTAGATTTCTCAAAGTTGAAAACCTATTCATAATGCTTTGGTTGTTTCACTGCCTTGCTTAGCATTCCATTCGTGCAGGCAGGCAGTGTTCCTAGGTTTGGATGTATAAATCCCATGGGAAGTCAGCTGAAGAACATTTTATGCATCACTCATCCTGTTTTGAGCCCAGTGCTCTTCCATCTCTCTAAAAGGTAAGAGATTTATTGTGAGCTGCCTTCCAGAAGTAGAAAATGTTGTATGCTAATGGATCTTGCTTCAAAGTGTATGTTTTTGGAAATCATAATAAGGATATAGAAATTGTTTCAAAAGCAAATTGGAACAATTTAAGTTACCCACACACTATATAGCACGCTTACCTGTCCCTAGGTAGCATTTGGTTATTCTATTCTGGGACCCACATTCTATAGTATTATCTTCCTCATGTGAATGAGGTAGTAAATTGGTCATTTTTACAATGAAT
Organism: Galeopterus variegatus; assembly: GCF_000696425.1. Lineage (NCBI taxonomy): Eukaryota > Metazoa > Chordata > Mammalia > Dermoptera > Cynocephalidae > Galeopterus > Galeopterus variegatus. The sequence goes on along the minus strand of NW_007727754.1, from coordinate 278,570 downwards.
TTGATCAGAGTAGATAATTAAGGAGGATAATTCTGGTCTCAAACTAGAAAATTGCCAAATTACCATCTCGTTTTGTCTGGAGGTAGATATAAGTTGAGTTTTAGTAATTTGTGGGATCAAAAATTGATTATAAAAAAGTTAAATATAAAATGCTAGCAAGTTAGTGGTGATATATATAATGACCTTAGTATTGATTTTTTCTTTTTGCTGGTCAGTGGAAAATTCTTATTTACTTTTCTTGTCCTGAACTTTACAGACTGACTGAAACGACAATAACAAAAGTTGTTTATAATTTGTTCTCTAACTCTGGATCACCTAATTAGTATCCTGATTCTGATTATACCCGGTGATAATGCTTTATAAAAAAGAATATTTATTCAAAAGATGTTACTGCATTTTTAATAAAATCACAGGGAAAATGCAACATTTTGGATGTCTCATTTGACAAGGTAAGATTTTCTCATGTCCCATAAAATGAGATTTCATTGGATTTTATTTATCACTGTCCCAGGCCCAAGAAAGTTTGCATTTATCTGTTTAACACAGAAACCTGTAATACAAAGGTTCATATACATGGTCTGAGTTGTGACCAGTTTGAGACCTTTAAAGCCAAGCTATTTGACTATATTATATTTATGTATAAATCACATTATTTTTATAGTTTTCTATCCTTTACAGCTTAGAAAACTCAGCATATCATATAACAATTTAAATATAATATAAATTGTGTACATTATAATTCTCATGGGGGAAAATGGTTTTGTTATGTTAATTCTTAAACTGAACAAACCAAAGACAAGGGTATACTTTGATGTGTTCTAAAGTTAGAAGGATCACTGATGTCAAGGGTTCAGATCCCCGTACCAGCCAGCCACGGAGAAAAAATAAATTAAGTATAAATAAATAAATAAAGTTAAGAGGGGAAATAATTTCGTAGTAAGTGGCAGCCTCGCATTTACTTTTGTAATAATATAATGTCTGCATGGGAAGGAAGAAAAGTACAAAAGACAATGACAAGATCATAGAGGAGCTGAACTTAAGTTCCAGGTGCCTGTAGATACAACATGAGGGTGCTCCAATATCTAGCCCTCTTCATTCGGTACATGCACTGTAATCCATCGAAATGCAGGTGCTCTCTTTGTAGTCCAACATTGCTACCCTGGATGTTTATACTAAAATCTTCCATAATACATAATATTTACATTATCCACCTCTGAGAAATGGAATGTAGCCATTCACCCTTTGGGGTAAGCTTATCATACAACTTTTTAAAAAATGTCAACAAGATGGATATCTACTAGACACTTCGTAATTTGTAAAATATCATGAATTTCTGAAGGGAAAGCAATTAGTCGAAGCATAATTATCTTCCATGTGAGAATAGCCTGGGATGCCAACCTTACTGAGCACAATGTCTTTGACTCTATTATTTTCTTTGCTTGCTTTGTTGCTATCCTTCTGGTTCTTTCTGGATCCATCTCTCTTTTGTTTCCCTTTGACTCCTCTATTGTATTCCAGTTGGCAGTTAAAGAACAGAAACCTAGCAATATGACGGCATGCCTACATTTTCCCAGTCCCACCAACTGGGAGTTAAGCTGACTAACATTTTGAATGCCAGCCCATTTTGTTCACAGCAGGTTGTTAGATAAAAGCACGTCTATATTAAAGAACACACTCTGTTTCTTCAGGTTCTTGGTCTAATTTTTCTTGTTTGCCCATTGAGGGGAGAAATGAAATTAGGTTAGATCAAATGCCTGGGGTATTTAATCAAATGCCCAGTGACTCCTGATTATAGGATGCAGAAATTTCACATTCGAGGATTGACCATGGTGGATTTTGTCAACCAGAATGGGTGTCCCCTTCTACCCAGCATGCTCTTGGGCTACTTCCTACCATTGACTAAATAGAATGTAGTGGACAAATTCCAAAATATTTTAATAATAAAATGGGTTATTAGAAACTTGGGCCAGCCCGGTGGCGCACTGCTACAGTGCGCCGCTTGGGAGTGCGGCGGCACTCCCGCCAAGGGTTCGGATGCCACATACAGACCGGTTCCCGCTCACTGGCTGAGCAAGGTGCGGGCACAACACCGAGGGTTGCGATCCCGTTGCCGGTCCCGGTCCGGTACGGGCGCGACACTGAGGGTTGCAATCTGTTGCCGGACATGAAAAAAAAAAAAAAAGAAAAAAGAAACTAAATATGCAGGGTGAAAATTCCAGCTAAATATACACATTTGTAAAGTACCTCAAACAGGACATTTTACATGTCATTGTTTGCTTCTATTAGAACAAGAAATTGAAAACTGATTTCACAGTGTTATGTTATTTTGATTACTATTACCTAAGTGGTAAGTATACACCTCCTTATGTATTTGTGAAGCTCAGTTAATAAAGCAAATTATATCACACAACACAGCACTCTATTGACCCTTGACCTTTGACCTGCCACTCTGCCATGTGGGATGCTTTGTTCTGTGTCCATGCAGATGACAGCTTAGGGGCAGAAAGTGTCAGGAGAGGCATTAGCCCTTTTTGCTGAGCAGCAGTGGGCTGTGGAATTGTCTCCTTGAAGCGGATTTTCCCTGTGAGTGGTGAAATTGGGATGAATAACATCAGTTCACATTCATACTAAATGTATTTTTAAGGAAGCCTAGATCACTCTACAAGAGTCATTTAGGATGGATGAATGTAATAAACATTTATGGTGGGAAGGCTAAAGTTCTGAGAGGTGTTGAATTACTGTGGTAATATTGTCACTCACTTTATGAAGAAATCAGAATGCTCCTTAGTGGGGGCCACGTGCTCATATGCTGAAATAAATGTTACAAAGCCTCTTCTTCCACTGGAGTTAGAGCCTTCACGTGCGCCATCTTGTCATGGAGTATAAACCTGGTTTGTTTTGTTTTACATTCTATGACCATTCTCTGGATATTTCTTATCAGATTGGATCAAAAGTTAACAGAGGGTGCAATGGAAAAAATATAATCACTTTTTCTGTGAAGTTTTAGCCAGAAAAACATGAGTGATTAAAGGCCAGTGGATGCTCGTACCATGATCGTACCTGGAATTTTTTCAAGGAGTGAGGTCCCTTCTGTTTTAGCAGACTAATTCTTTAGCCAATTTGGCCTCAAGTTGACAAAGGTTTTCTATTTATAAATGTCCCTTGAGGTCCATGAGGAATTTTAGGGACTCATTTATTTTATAAAGAAGGGTTCAGGATCAATAACTTCAAAATGTTTCAAAGTTACCATGTCCTTGTTTGCTTGACTATAGCAACACTGCCATGGATAGAGACAAATTTATTTAGACACTGGTCAGGGCCACCTCTGCTGCACTTTAGTACTCTAAATGGCCTCCTGGTTGTCTAATAGCATGAAGCTTCACATTTATTTAGTTAGTGCCTTCTGATTTTTCAAAACCCTTTCCCAAGATAGTCATGGTTAAGGGTGAGCTTTGGAGGAGTAGAGCATAATGATGACTTTGTGTGTGTGTTTTCTTTCTAATCTTTTAAATGAAAAATGCCAGAGAATGAAATGTCTTTTGTTTTCAAATCAAATAATCGCATAAAATGTGAACCACAATGTAATTGTTACCGTGAGGAGAAAGGAAAGGAGGCTGTCCCCCTTTGGCTGCTATGGTTCTTAGGGGCCCACTGTGCTATCTGTTAATAGGCTTGCAGCAAAAAAGAAGGATGGACCATTTCTTTCTAACATGGCGTAAAGATAATAGTTCCCTTGGACAGATGCATTTTAAAGTATGAAGATCAATGATACATGATCCAGGTCAAATACCTGCACACGCATACTCATATGTGCATACGTGACAAATTGTTCAGCCAAGTTGGCAAACAGTGGAGGGGAAGAACAAGGACTCCTAAGGGTCTGGGATGTTGCCCTAAGCAGGTAGCAAAGCAAGACCACTCTTGATCTGAAGCTTTGGGTGTTAGCTGAGAAATTCACTCACATTTTGCATTTCATCCCATTATATAATGTGATTGCTTTATTATTAAAGAGAAGTTTTAATTTGCTTACCTTGAGTAAAGCTAATAATTGAGATGAGTGTGCCATGTTTGCTCTTCCACGACTCTGTTCAGAGAACATTTATTGGGCTTCTACTGTGTACCAGTCACTATTTTACCCTGTCCTCCAACACTCTCACATCTCAGACATACCTATTCAAGTCTGAAAAGCACAGAAGAGAGAAATACAAAGTTATCAGGCAGATGAGTTGACAATACATAGGTGAATTATAAATTACCATAATTATATGATACTATGTACATTTTTCTACCTAGAGGCATTAGATGGTCATCATTATAACTTAGAAAAAAGCTCCATCACAATTTGTAAAATTTTGTTTTACTTAAAGCGATTCTTCCTGGCTGAAGAAAGTTACATTTGTCTGCTTTCAGAGATACAAAAAGTTCTTTGTTTTCTATTTCTACCTTGATAAATGTTCCACACTTTAAGGTTTTATTCAATTTTCACTTTTTCCTTTCTTCTTTCCTATCTTTTTTGAAAATGAACTGCTGCATTTTTTTCCTTTTTAGTCCAATTTTTGTGTACTTTTTAGTCCAAATTTTGTGTTTTAAACCAGGAGATTAAAAACTCAGTGGATGGGGGCTCTGGCTTCCTTGCTATGGGGTCTAGAATATTGAGGGGTGTGTATGTGTGTGTGTGTATGTGTGTGTGTGTGTTATGATGAAAACATTGCAGCTTAAGTTTAGTACAGAAATGTGGTTGAACTGGAATTGAATTGACTTGTTTGAATTCCTGCTCCACCGGTTACTAGCCGTATAAATAGTTTCTAAACCTGCTTCTTCATCTGTAAAATGAAGAAGGTAGTCATACCACCCCCATAGGGTGACTGAAGATTAAATGAGATGAGTGTAAAGCACAGTGCTTGACATATGTTAAGAAGTCAGTAAACATTAGCAATGATCTTTGATATTATTATTTATTGTGTGTCTGTGCATATACTCACATATCCCATATACACAGTTTTCTATATGATGCATTATTATTCAAAGAATGTTGGCTAATATCAGGAAAATTTGTGAAAAGGAAATATTTTCCTGCCAGCTTTTATTGAGGAGGTGTACTCAATCCTTAATCCTGTAGAATGCCCAGTGCCCTGACTCTCTGCTTCCCTTTACTGGGAAAACCCCCTTTCAAGAAAGGACCTCAAACTCATCCACACAAAGGTCTAGATGACTGAGAACATTTGAGATGCTGCCCTTGTAAAGGTGACTGACCTCTTAGCAAGGATCAAATACAGAGCTGATGAGATTGCAGGCATCTGGTGGCAGCTGGAGAAATTTTTCTGAGTGTGATCTATCCCGTGCCTTTTGGAGAGCTCCCCAGAGTGGGAATAGTTAACTGGGCCAAGGGGTAAGGTTAGTTCTGCTGCTGAAGGTGCCTGCTGGGGCTTTCTGTGGGGTTTGTCTGACATCCTCAAAGGCCACTTCTGTCTCTAAGCCTGGGGCCATTTATGAGTGTCTGTCGGCTTTTCCTTTTTTTTTTTTCCATTTGTGTCTGTGGGTTTTGAATCTAGTTATGACTTAGACACAAGCTGTAGTCTTTTGAACACTTTTTCCTAATATTCATCTTTATTTTTGAATATACATGAATTTTCTCCTACCCACATCCCATCCATATATTCATTCTTGGTTCATTGTATTGCTTTCACGAAGGTCTACACTCATGATTTAAAGTTATTCACATATCAAACTGTTTTTCTGAGACCTTCTCCTGAAATATTCTTTTGTATATAACTTTGCTTCATCTGTATTTTCTATGTACAGATTTTAGGATTTGAAGGATCGGGCTCAAGTTTAAGGTATGCCCTTACTAGCAATATATGTTTGGAAAAGCATTTGATTTCTCAGCCTAAGTTTACTGGTTAAATGGGAATAAAAAGGTCTGACCATAGTGTCGTAAGAATCAAATCAGATTAAAATGTTTTGTAAACTCAGAAGTGGTGTAGAAGCTTTTTTTCTTTTTCCTGGTCTTCTTTTTACTCATTACAACTACCCCTCAAGTATTTTTTTTAAGAGGGCATGAAAAGACACATTATGTTAGTAATTTGTGAAAGAAGAAAGAGGATTATCTCTCTTTGCCATTTTCCTCCATTACCTGAAATAGCTAGTCTTTGTATTCTCATGATATGACTGTCAATTGCCTTCTGCCAGCATTATATCATTTAATGCAGAGACAGCCCAGAGACAAATATTCTCTGATGTAAATATGAGGAGAAGGGTCCACTGGTAAATAGAGGGGCCTATATCGATGGGTTACATCCACATACCTTCTCAAAGACTCTCGATCATTCTTTAGAGCATCAGTATATGGCATGGTCAGGTGGAGATGCCCCAGGTCACTCAGAAGTTTGAACTTAAGGCCATGAGCCACGATAGTTTCAGGATTCTCTATACAAATAAAAAGTTGATATTTATTAATTACCTACTATGTGTAATACATTTTCAATAATAATAACTGCTAACTTTTTGCTGGACACTGAATAGGCACAGAGCTGCAGACTTTCCCCAAGGTTTTGCAGCTGAGGAAACTGGGAGCTCTCTAATGCCAAGAATCTCGAGATATAGATTTCCTTATGTGCATTTTGCAGCTGAGTCCATTGGGATACAAAGGGTTTAAGAAATTTGTCCACATGGCTTTGTGTGGAAAGGCTGGAATCCCATCCTGATCCTGCACACTATGCGGCACTGCCTTTCTGAGTGTTTTAATTCTTGGGAAGGATGTTTCTTTCTTTTAATTTACCATCTATTGTGGATTGATACTTTCATAAAATAGAATAAAATTGAATTACTAGAAAAATAAAATTAAAACAGACATACAAAACACAAACTCAGCTTTTTGTTATTAGATTCTACAAACATAAAATTACTGTGTCATGTTGCTATAGGTATTTCTAAAGGCTTGCTCATAATTTCTGTGCCTGTCTCGTGGTGGACTAGTAACAAAACTGCTTGTCTCAGCACCGATCTGTGGGAAAGAGTTTGAGGAGCACTGCTCTAGGCTTTTGGAATATGATCTAGGTGAAAATAAGGCAGTGTACTCATTCATTAGCAGTATTGTAGCCATGGATTTAATATTAGTATTTACCAATAAGGCCCTGGATAATACCCAGGTATGAAATATAGCAAAAGATAGTTAAAAGTTAAAGTCATTGCCCTTACTTTTTGTGGTTTTTATCTTACTAAAGTTAAATAGAATGTCTTAACAATATACCTGTAAGGATTAAATTAATTTTGTATGGAATGCATATTTGAAGGCCTACTGCCTCAAAACCTATATAACCAAGAAATGTGGATCACTGTAAATTAGATTATTTGATATAACAGAGATACAACTATATTGCAGGTATATCGCTTTCTCTCCAGAATATAGGCTTGTTCTTATGTTGATTAATTAATATTCTTTTCCACTGCATCCAAGCAGGTTAAAGAAATTAAAAGAAGCATGATAACACAGCCAGAAGAGCAAACATTTTTGGTTTATTCCTACAGTGACTAGAGAAATACTTGTCGCCTGTTTCTTCTTGCCGGGCAGAGCAAGTCAGCTTACCATCAGTCCCTTTTTTAGCATTTCTGAAAGCAAATCTTAAAATAGAATGGCCATGAAAAATAACAAACACGTTTCCCAGTGGAGAACAGGGACTACAGCAGGTACCTATCTCCACATCCATCTATATAAATACCCGCAGAAAATAGATGAGAGAAAAGGGCTTAATAAATAGAAAATGTAAGCATTGCTATTTTTGATGTTTATCTAGCAACACTGTATTCTGGATTTCAAGCCAAAACCTAATTTGTCTTGATTCCTAGTCCACCCCTCCAAGCACACCACTGCTGTTTGGAAGGCTGCATTAACTGGATATTAGCTCCCATTATGATGAATCTTGATTGGGCTTTAACTTCAGAAGAGGTGCTAGATTAGAGGATCTGTGTGGAGCAATCATCATGTTATGTGAGTTACAGCCATGTCAATGTAGAACCTCTGTGCAATCAGTGGAGGTAAAAATAATGGCAGAAGATTCAAAGGACCCTCATTTGTCCTTAAAATGAAGACTTTGCTGCCCATTACACTGGTGACCTTAATACCATGAAATCCAAATGAAGCTCTATTGTTGTCTTAGGAAATGCTCTGTCTTGGTATCTAAGCCATTATTGAAATGTAGTGTAATCCTTCAAACCTTATTTATTTATGGAGTACCACTGTGTATCAAGTCCTGTAAAAGACTGCCAGATATTGGAGATACAATTATGAAGATTTGGTTGTTCCTCAAGAAGTTTCCAGCTGGGTTGGGGAGGCTCATAGATACAGAGACGTAGAGCACTATAGCACCTGCTATAATAAACGAAGGACAGACCGTCCTATGATTGTGGAGGAAATGACAAACTTGGGCTGTGGAGTCGGGAAATACTGTACACGATAGTTGACATTTAGTCCAGCTATGGAAAAATAAATGAGTTTTAAATGCAGTAGTAATAACTACTTACAACAATACTTTTGTACAATGTAGCTTGTGATCTTTTCATACATGATCTATTTTCTTAGGATTCTTAGTCTCCCAATAGAACAACCATGTTGATGAAATCTTTTATGCCGTTTCTCTGCTTCTCCACATCACATACCTGTGTCTGGACAAGAGCTAAAAGTTTGTGTGGTTAAAAACAACTTTTATTTATGCTTTCAATATCTCCCTCCTGTCTGTATGTGCCGTATTGATTGCCAGCAGCTTCTTTCTAGTTTCAGAAACTGAGCATCTGCTGATTTTTTAAATTTTCTTCTTCCCTTGTGACAAAATTCTTCAGTAGTTAATGAGCTTGTAACTATTAAATAGGACTTTGGCCTTGCCTCCAAGGATTTACAAGAAAAGGCACACCTAAGAGGATATTTAATTTTTTAAAAATAGGCTTATTCTTATGCAATTTAGCTATGGGAACTTAGACAAAATGCAGGCTTTTCTTTAAAAAAACTGAAAATAAGTAAATAATTCATATGGAGATTAGAGGATGTTTTAAAACACTTCCTTTTTATTTTCATTTATTTATTTATTTAGAATTCCAGCGGGAAGGTATGGTACTTATAAAATAAATAAATAAGCACTTTGAGGCATAAAGACTGTAACCATGAATTACTAACTGACTAATCAGATAAGGTTAACAAAGAAAAAAGACAATGTTGAACAACAGAAAACATTGCCCGAGTGAGCCAGACTGGCCGCCTTACAATGTTTGGCTACAAATTGAGTATTGGTGGATCCACACAGAATCTGAGTCACTAATAAGTGCCAAAACTACAATAAATGTCGGCTAAAAGGTGAAGGTAGCAAAGCCCTATATATGTCAAGAAATTGGCAAAAGTAAATCTCAGTATCTTATTTTTGTACAAACACATACTCCATCCCCATCCACAACAGTGCAGTTCTGATATGAATAAAGATTAATGCACCTGAAGATACAGATAGTAAGTGCTTGATAAATGTCAGTTGCTATTCATCAATTAAGATAGACTGATCCAACTAAAACACTGTTTTTAAAAACAAAAACTAGGTCTCACGCCTACACATGTGCCACAGTTCTTCTAAAGAGTGGAGACCCTGCAATGAAGGATAAACGCTTATTCCCTATCCTATAGCACTTGTGGCCCAGACAGGAAGACAGATATTCATCTCATTTAAGCATGTGACAACAGGGTAAGTAGAAGGCGCAATGGGTGTAACTAACAAAGAAATCTATACAAGTGTTGGGGGATATGTCTGAGAATGTTTCCTCAGGAAGTCTTTAAGCATGTGACAACAGGGTAAGTAGAAGGCGCAATGGGTGTAACTAACAAAGAAATCTAGGGGGATGTTGGGGGATATGTCTGAGAATGTTTCCTCAGGAAGTTAGGTTTCAGATGGGATCTGAAGGATCAATAGAAGCTAGACAGAAATGAATAGAGGGTGCAGTTGAGCAGAGTTTGGGGTCCACGGGTAGGATGGAGTGGAAGAAAATGCTGAGCAGATGTAAGAGAGAGGATTGGATATCATAATAGGGTTGACCTGTTGGCTAAATTCCAGAATCTAAGAATTGGAATATAGCCCGGGGACGTTGGAGGAGTAGAAAGACCAGTTACCAGGAGACAAAGACCGAAGATCCACATGTACCAGGGCAGGTGTGTCTCTTGGCCTCTCACAGCTTCTCTCCCCTCATCTGTAAGAGGGGGAATGGTGTATATCTTGCCTATTGCATAGGGTGACTGTGTAGCTCTAATTAACATACAACAGTACTTTTGTAAGCAATGAAGCACATATGCTTTATTTATAAACAGGTTTAATTTATTAGTACTTTATATGGCAAGAAAAAAATATCTGGAAAAAAATTATCTCAAAATATAAGTCATTCTTGGAATATCTAGATAAGAGATGGTAAAGTGAGCCAGGCAGGTGATATTAATAGTGAATGTGGCTCAGTCATTGCCATAATATGGAATAGTGGGGACTGTGACAAACTAGAGATAGCATGACCTGCCTGAAAATAAAGACAATGTATGTTCATGTGAGAATACAGATATAGCAATGCCAGATCTATGTTTAACTTCTACATTTTTAAAGATCTCATCTTAAAGCTGAAAATTTAGATGTTTACGTGAACCTAGTTGGTTACTAGTTCAAATATTCAACAAGGGCACAGTGTGGGTCAATGTATGACAACAGCACCCTCCATAGTTCCCCCACCCCTGCCCCACCAAGTCTGTGAATTCTGGCCTGTGAGCTGTGAAGTCAGGTTCAGATGAATGGAGGAGAGTAAATACATCCCTATTATTTGAAATTAATGTCAATGTCAATAAGTGAGCCATGTTCTTTGGAGCACAAAGATAGAATACTGGGCTAGAATACTGAGTGATGTAAATGGCAGTCTTTATGTTCCTTGTTGCCAGACTGGTAAGACATTTTGCTTACTCTTTTATCTTTTTTTGCCATTCTGCAAAACCTAATGCAGCCCTCAGAGTCATATTTGTTTTCTTTGATATTGAATGTGCCACTCCTTGTTCAAAAATTGCAAGTATCTCCCATCACATACTGCATCAAGCTCAAAGTCTTAACCTCAGCCCACTTTTCTTGCTGCTTCTTCCTCCTCATTCATTCCACTGGATCCATTTTTTCTGGATCCACTCTATTCTCTCTGTCTTACTAAGATCCAGCTGTGTGCTTTTACCCATGCAAATTGAGCCTTCTGAAACATTTTTATTGGCTATCAGCTCTCAGAGTTCTTTAAAATCACAAATCCACAATTGCAGAGCTTGTAGTTATTTTTAATGGACTCTGAGCAATTTTCTTAAGCTGAGCAAGAAATGTGAATCTTGTTAATCATTTATCAGTATGGCCCTGTCTTATTAAACTATATCAAATCTTAAGCCAACTGAAAGTAGATGTGAATACCTGATTAAGAACACACAGATACACACACTTGAATGACTGGGTTTAATGTAAACTTTAAAGACTAGATTTCCTAAAATATACTTCTTATTTTGTGTTAGCGTTTTCTTCATAATATTAAAACATTGCTCTGAAAAATTATTAACACAATAACCTGAATGTGTAATGGGTATGATATCAGAAAACCTCATCTTTTATTTTTGGCTTTTGCATTAACAATAAATGATGTTATATTTCTTTTTGTGAATTTGAAGAAAAAGGAAAGTCCTAGAAAAAATTACATTTGCTAAAAGGGGTCACTCATATTTATTTTCACCATATTTTAGATATCCTAATACATATGGCTTCAGACATCAATTTGTTTTACATCCAAGGTATGAAATATAAGGAAACTGAGTGATTTCTTTTCACATATTGCAATACTGAATTCTTCCCTTTGTATATGTGGAAAATGGCTGTTTGACTTGACTCTCATGATTAGAGAAGGAAATGGTAAAGGAGGTAATATAAGAAGGATTAGTTTCTTGGAAACCTTGGTCTCCTGTGTTATAGAACCTCTCCTTTTAATCTTCATGCTATGGTCACATTTCTTTCACTTTGCTAGTCATGGTTTATGAAAGATTTTAATTGGAAAATGTGATTCCCATTTTTTCTCTGTGATTTCTACTTCAAAATAGGTGAAATTTAGTTGTCTGATGTGTGCAAATTACTTTGAGGTGTCTAAGGCAAAATCGATGTAATGGATTCCCTTAAGGCACTCACAAGGCAATTAGAAAAATATTAGTACTTAACTCATTATTATACTTACAGAATTGCAAGTGAGCATCAGTTCTGATTTAAAAATATCTCAGTGACCAATGATGACTGCAAATCTCCTCAAATGAGTGGTTGCTTTTGGATTTTGACAAAAGTGTAAACAAAAATTGACAGCTGCATAGGGCTGTGTTTAAATCTCTTCTATGATAGTGCACTGGCAGGTGCTTGGGTCTGACAGCAAAGACTGAAAAGGTTTATGGGGAAAACTAACTGAGAGGAACACTTGTCTTCTGCAGTGATGAATACTTCAAGCTTCTCACCGTGAATTATAAATGCTTTCTTTCATGCAAACCATAAATATAAATGGTGACAATGCCGTGTATTACTAACTTCTGCCGTTCATATCCATTAACTAACAAAATATACATAGTTGCTGTTGCATATGGATAATGGGTGGATGACACACAGGTGGCTTCTGTTTTACTAAGATCACTTATTTTTATTCTTCTGGGGTTTTTGACATAATCCAAATAAAATTTTCAGAGCTAGATTTAGGTTTTGATATCACTGGTGTGATTGTGTTTAAAATGAATTTAAGATAATCTCTACTTATAAATTTTTCATTGCAAAAAAAAATTTCAACAATTTGCTTTGTACATTTTCAGATAGAATGGAAAGAAAATATGGTTAGATTTTGGTACACAAAAAGCAGTTTTTTAATATACATTACCACAGGATAAATACAAAATAAATTTGGAAGTCATTTTATTATTTTAAAAAGCAGGTATTTTAATAAAAGTGGTCATTATAACTATTACAAGTGCATTTAATGGTGCATTATATTCTTAATATATAAATCAATAGACAAATACACTGAAAAATGTAAACATATGTGATCACATTAAATTTTATATTATAATTAAAAGGCATTTATTAGCTATCAAGCTATGTTGTTAAAGTTCAAATTCATACGATAATTATAACTTTATAAAATGGCTTTAAAACCTACCTTTTTATTACTGATTTATCTAATTTATGAAAGTGATCTGTATTTAAGATGATAGACATATTGAAATAAAAATAATGCTGTCTTCTTCCCTATCTAAATTCCCATCATTAATTTTTAATGATTAATGTAAAATACTTATTTATCACAAATATTTATCAACATGATTATCTACTGTATTTATCAATACTGATTACATCTATATTTCAGGCACTGTGTTAGGCTCTGAAGATAATGAGATGAATGAAATACATTCACTGTCATAAAGGACTTTACTGTCAAGTGGGAATAACAGGAAAACAGTTAAAATGCCACACAAAGAATTAAAGAGGACAGTGTCAGTAAATCTCTATAGGGTAGCTGGAAAGCTTTCACATAAAAAGATGACATTTAAGATGACTGATAAAGTATGTAGAATGAAGACATAGGGGGAAGTCATTTCAGGCAGAGAAAATAACACCTGCAAAGGTATCCCATAGTTATGGTGGGAATTTCAATATGGTGGATCACTGAACGTGCATGTGCCGGATGGGAGGCAAACAGTGAATTAGAAAGATGTGATAAGACCAGATGGTAAAGAGCTTTAAATACAAAGCAAAGGAATCTGGATTTTTAATCTTGTAGGAAATAGCCAACCAAGGTACACGATTGCATTTTTGTTTTTTAAAAAAACCTTGTGATTTGAAATGCTGTACTGTTATTGTTTTGTTTTGTTTTGTTTTGTTTTTAAGATGGCCAACCATGGAAAAATGTACATACTGGCATGGGAGAAACAAGAGGGGAAAGATGAGGAATTTTTAAAAAAACCTTGTGATTTGAAATGCTGTACTGTTATTGTTTTGTTTTGTTTTGTTTTTAAGATGGCCAACCATGGAAAAATGTACATACTGGCATGGGAGAAACAAGAGGGGAAAGATGAGGAAGTTTCATAATTTTCCAGTCCCCCCCACTCCAAAAAAAAAGAGCTGATTTTAGGCATAGTAATGGAATGAGGAAGAGAGGCTTGACTCAATAAATGTTTCTGAGTTAGTATCAGTAAATGTCAGTGACCAATTGAATGTAATATGACGGAGAGAGGGAGGAGTTAAGAGTGGCACAGAATGTCCGGGTTTAGAAGACTATAAGCGATGACAACGCCATTCTGATCGATATTGGTAGCAGGCCAATTTAATGGAGATGGAAGGGAGATAAATATTAGGTTTGAAATGCCTGTAAGAAATCCTAGGAGAGATCTCCAGAGGTTAGTCCTGTGCGCATGGAACTCGAAGGTTGTGACTGTTTTGTTTGTATTTATTCCTCTTGAGACAGGCGAGTGTTGAATGGAGGAGGTGGTATTCACGAGTCAGTAGAGAGTACCTTTTCCCTCAACCCCTGATCTAGAAGAATAAATGAAAGCGTGGAAGAGGCCACAGCTGGAAATGAGGCTGGAGAGCTCACATTTCAAGGATGCGTAGAATGGAAGAGTCTGTCAAAGGGGACATGATGAAATAAGGGAGATATAGACGAGAGTGACACGGTGGAAACCCAGGCACAAATGGATTTTGAGCAGAAGGGAGTCATATCGATGCCGAATTTCACTAAGTTGCTCAGTAGTGTGAAGACGTGCTGAAGTAGCATCGGCCTTTGATTGGCAATGAGGAAGTTTACGGTCTACTCAGAAAGAGCCAATTAGTGGGGATGTGAGTTATATTGTAATGGATGGAATAATGAATATGACCGAGGAAGTTAAGAGTCAGCAATGGTAGGCGGCCTACATTTTCTACAAATTTGGTGTTGAAGAAAAGGTGGGAGATAGACTGGTGTCTACAAGGGGTGGCAAGATCAAAGGGAGGCTTTTGAGAAAGTGAGAGAATTGAGCACATTAATAGGGAAAGATGTTTGTTAAGAAAGAGAGAAAGAGAAGAGAAACACATTACTTAATGAAGCAACTCTTGGGGGAGGTAGAAGAGGCACCATCCAGTGCCCAGGAAGAGAGGCCTTGGAGAGAAAAATGTATACCTCCCACCTCCAGGACAGGAGGAAAGAAGCTAAAGGTGACTGCCAACTGGTAAAATGAAGACATTTCCTCGCTTTTATTCTTTAGGAAGTAGGTAGCAAGGTGGTCAGCTGAAAGCTGACAAGAGGAGAGGAGTTAAGATTTGTAACAGCTGCTGTGAGAACTAACCCTGTGTAGGAGCTGAGTAGGGGCTGGTGGAGGAGTTTCTGAGAGGCAATGAGGTGCCAAGTTAGGGCTGGAAGCCATCCCTTCGTAGCATCAATCTGCCCAGTGATGTAACTTTTTCAGCATCATTAAATAGCTTGGGAGCAGGAGGAGAGTAGATCTATTGATTAATTTACCCAGAGTAGATGATTGATCCCAGGGGTTGATGGAAGGACAATAAAGCAAAATGTAAATGTCTGAAAGTAGCAACGTGGGGTGGCAGAGACTATACAGTCAAGACTTACAACATCGCTTCTACTTTTTTACTACAACCGTGGAAGTTTAGGCAGAAAGACAATTTATTCCAAGGCAGCTTTAAAAAGAAGGCAAATATTTAGACAGGAATCAGCTTCTCTTCTTCACTAGATTCATCATTGTGTAAGGCAGCATAAATGGAGGAAACCTAGACTTATTGGCTTAATTTTCTTGAGTTTTTGTAGTAAAAACAGTTCTCAGAAAGTTCATTCTTTGAATAGGATTTTAACCAGGAGACCATCACTACTGTGACTCAGCAGCTATCTCTGCAATTGCTTAAATTCCTCCTTGCAATTTGAGTTAGTACGGGATAATAAAGCTTGACCTTTGGGAAGGGATCGTTATAAATTTATTTATAAAGATTCCGTTGTAGGCGTGCAGCTGATACTCGAGTTCCTCTGTTCTGCTGGCATCTTAAATAGTCAAACCTTTAATTTACTGCCACTGAAATTTGTTGAAGTCTGCCTTCAAGTATAAAAAGCTTTTTCATTAATCCATTCTACGGGGTGTGACATAGAAGACTATATACTGAACTTGTGGGCTGCATTCTGCCCTCAACCACTTACATCCAAATATGTCACTTTACTTTTCAGGGCCTCAGTGTAATCAGCATAAAAATAACTGTGCTTCCCTTCAAGGTTCAGACTGAGAGCCTGCCATGTAGCAAAAAATCACTTTTTAATCAAATTCCCTTGGATGGAGAACTACAAGGGTTCTGTCTTCTCTCTCTCTCCCTCCTTCACCCCTCCCTCCTTTCATACTAAATGAGAGCATAATATTCTAGAGACAAATTTAAGTAAAGTCAAGCGTCATAATAACATGAGATTAGTTAATAGACCTGTACAATCATTTATGCTCCAAGACTTATAATAGAGGAAATATATTCATGGAAGAGATAGTATAACTGCTATGTTAAATACCAAAAAAAGTACATTTAATTAATTTGATTTGTTCTGTGACCTCGGAAATTAAGCAACTTTGTGATTTTGGGGAAAGTTATGGCTAAATTTTTTAAGTGTTTTCTTCTTATAAAAACCAGAGAGAGGCAGGTTGAGTCCATAGAGAAAATAAGATCTTTGGTTTTCATTGTTGTCATCTAAGAAGTGATTTCTATGAGTCACTAACTTATTTTGTAATTGAGCGAGTCATAAAATAAACTGAGCTTCCACAGCTTTGTTACAAATGAAGATGGACCATCATGTGCTGTTATTTAATAAGAGAGTGAATTTTCAAGGTAGTTAAGAAAGCTGGTACATTGTGTGGTCAGAATGCCATGAATCAAAGACGTGATTATCCGGTTTCTTTCAGTAGAATATTAGTTAGCCTATTTGAAAGGAATATTTTCACTAAGTTAGCAATTGCTTGAATTTATTAGTCAAAATTGCCATAATCTTTCATCACAATCAAGTAGATGGGCTGAATTTTTTTTTTCATTCAGTTTTTTTTTTTTCTTTAAGTTGAATTAAGTAGTTGATTTAACATTGGGCAAACACAGTTTATTCACCTGGAGTCCATGAGTGGAATCGTGTTTCTCCTCTCCTAAATCTTTTTATCGTTTTCTACTTCCATCAGCTTCCTCAGCCACATGAATGAAAATTGAAAATCTGACTTAAATTTTGAAGTTGAAATTTCTTTTATTATTTTTATCTCTTAATCGTTTGGGACTGTAGAGCAGAGAAGAGAAAGTATCTTAAGGAAATTGGTTTTCTAGAGGGAAATTATAATAAACCCTTTGGGAAATTATACTTTTTCTCTCCATAAAAGGAAGATACAAAGTATCCCACAGAGTCTGTCTTTAGAAATTCCTTGCGTTTGTTTCTTTCATATTATCTTTCCATTTCCTAAAAAGAAATGCATGGGATAGTGAAAAGAATATAGGATTGGTTTGGATTGTCAGGTACTTGTTTCTGAATCCTGACCTGAAATTTACATATGGTGTAACCCAGGGCAAGTTTTTAATCTTGCTGTGCCTCAATTGTCTCATATGGGAAATGAGTGTTACTTTGAAGACTAAATACAATAACTAATTACAGCAGGATTAAAAGTGAACGAATTTGGGCCGGCCCGGTGGCGCACTGGATAAGTGCGCCGCTTGGGAAGCGTGGCAGCGCTCCCGCCCGAGGGTTCGGATCCCACATACAGACCGGTTCCCTCTCACCAGCTGAGCGAGGCGCGGGGGCAACACTGAGGGTTGCAATCCCGTTGCCGGTCCCCGGTCCGGTATGGGGGCAACACTGAGGGTTGCGATCCGTTGCCGGACACGGAAAAAGACAAAAAAAAAAAAAAAAGTGAACGAATTAACCTACAGAGATGTTTACTTTGTAGTTGAAAGCTATAGAGTATGACAATGACAAAATGACTGAACCCATTAAGTCTTTTAGGCTAACCACAGCCAGTACTTTATGGTCACCTTTACGCATACACCATCAGCTATATATGCATTTGGGTCTGGTTTTGACTATTGGAAACACTCAATCTAAACCATGAAGACAATATTCAACAGATACAAAGCCCTGTATTTAGATTTTTAAAAATCAATTTCATGAGTAGGGAATGGAAGAGACATGGCTTGTCAAAAATACAAATAAGCAAAGGTCCAGCAGCTTTAATTGATTGATTGATTTCTACATTAATTGCCCAAATATTTATTGAGTGCCTACATTGTGCTAAATGCTGAAAATGGAGAGTAAACAAAACAGATAAGAATTTCTGCCATCAGGGTGCTTCTGTTCTGGTCAATCATAAACTTAGCCATAAACAAATCTGATGAAGCTGTTATGAAAGAGAAAGAAAGAAGGAATTGTATTACCCATATACATGCAGTTTCCAAGTACGGTAAGTAAATCAGGGCTCTAATAGATTTTATTCTTATGTTTATTTCTGGTGATTTAAATTGAAAGAGCTATTGATAAATTGGATTGTCTTGGGAAGATAATGCCATGATTTTTCTGAAAACCCTGTACTATGGTGAATGATGTGCTATGAGAAATGGGTGAAGGAACTAGACAGGTTATGTCCAGAGAAGAAAAGTGTCAGGAGAATTGATAGCTGACCTGCTGATTCAAAGGAAAGGCCACAGACTGGGCTTATGCTGTTTCAATGTTGGACTAGAACCAAGGAGTGGCAGTTTCTGAAAAGGTAGATTTTAGCTCAAGATAGAAATTTTTCTAATTAGAAGAGTTATTCTGTAAACAAGAGGCTGTCAAGGGGCAAGATGTCACCAGCCTTCTCTTTGCTGAAGGTAAAGCTGGAAGGACAGGGTTAAGGGTCCTGTTTGGTGAAGCAGAAGTTGAAAGCACAGGGTCAAGGGTCATATTTGAGTAGGAGATTGGCAAGACTTGCTTTGGATTCTATAGCTCTAACACCATTATTGCTACGTAGTTATATAGTGCAATAATTTGTAGCCCCAAAAGACTCACAGCCAACGTATTTCCAGATGACAATATCCCTGTAGGTTTTTGACCTTTCAAGTTTCTTACAATTTTGCCACTCAAATTATCTCTCTACCTGGTAAATTTTATAGAAAAAGACAATGAGGCTTTTCTTATTTATCAGCCATGTTCAAGAAAGGTTTTCTTGGTGTATGGATTTCACTTTTGTTTTTTAAAATGATGACCCCTGGGGGACTTGACTGTCCAAATCCATTTTCTTTTCAGAATTGAAGATGGCAGTTTATTCTAATCCCCAAATATTAATTTCTATGGCATATCTATATATTTCATCAGCCAACCTTCTGTGAGTTTTCTGGATTTCAATTAGTATGTCCTAAACTCTTGGCAAGCTGGATTTCTCTAACAGTCTTCAATTCATTGCATTAAATGCCCATTCAGCCTTAGAAGATATATTGATTTTTTTTTCTCAGTGAAATGACAAATACCATTTTTATGACTATAATAGAGATTGATTACATTTTATGGAACACAGAGAGAGAAGTGATCTTAGTGAGAAAACCTAAGGGCTGGCAAAAATGAAAAAACCATTTGAATTAATAATGGAGTTAATGAATTCATCTGTTGCTGATGAAGTAGAAGTATTTTGAGAAAAGAGTGAAAAGTTCTGCAGCTGCACAAACACTGTGAAGAATTAAGACTACTTTCAATATTTTGGATGTGCTGGTTTTGTGAAACATTTTAAAAAGTTAGTAGTCATTGTTTTCAAAGCTAACGCTATGACATTTACCCCTTGGCACACCTGAGCATGCTGTGTAATAGTAATTATATTGAAAGACATTTTTCAATTAACTTAAGACAAATCACGATCGATGGGAACGGTATTTGAAATATTAAGAAGTCCATGGGGAGCAGTCTGTGCTTCTGATATGATTTATGGAGTCAAGATTTAAAATTTAACTGGTTTCCTTTCATTTTAGGCTTTTTATAGTTAGACCTAAACTAGACCAAATGTTAATGTGTTTTTATTATTTTGCCTTGCTGCCCAGTACCCTTTACCTTATAACCTAAAAAGTATTATAAACAACAACAATAACAAAAAATACACAAAAAATGCATACTTGTCGTAGGCTTAATGTACGTAAATGGTACGTACTATGTTTTTTGAAAATGTAGAGAAAGAAGAAACGAAAGGTTAGTATTTAGGATGTTGAAATAAGCCATGGCAGACCTGGAAAACATTTTTAAGGGAGATTATGGAATTATTTTCTCTGAAAAAACTTTGAAACAAGGAAACCAGTTCATGTCTATTTAAGAACCTTACCTACTTCTTCTTCTGTACCTGCCACTAGCATTGTACCTAACATAACGTCTAGGTAATAGTAGGAGCTCTGCAGTATTTGTTAAATGAATAAACAATTTTTCCTGATAGGGGAAAGAAATAAAAATCATCATAGCAACCAATTTTTGTTGAGCTCCTAATATGTGCCACGAAACCACATATTTCACCTCTGATATTTGTAATTCTTACACGGCTGCAGAGTGATAAGTCCCAGGGTGGAGGGAATCAGGAAAACAAACACTAATGAAGCTGAAGAATATTTAAACATATTCTGAAAATATCTGCTTACAAGTTTGGTAAACCTGAGGATTTGGGAAACACTGAGAATTTATTGTGGGTATTTATTGTGGCTTATCCTTTTATTCTGTGATTGCACGGGACAGAGTAACACTTTATTATTTTTAAAATATTTTCTAATGGTGTCACAGGTATATGCTTTGTCTTTTCTATAAGCTCTTTGTTGGTCCTTTTTTTTTTTTTTTTGGTACCTCCTAGATGATTTTAAATTTATGGAATGAGTACTTTTGCTCAAGAACCTAATGTTTGCTCAGGTATTCTCACTGTTTGTAAAACATGGCTTTAAAAATAACTTAAATATAGTAACAGGTGTAAGATTTGCTAACTGCCTTCAAATCCTAAGAAACCCTGCAGTAAGTGGTTTTCTAACCATTATTCCCTATGAGGGGGCTTGGCAGAGCTGTCCTTTTCCTGTAATATATACAGCCAGCAGGGATACAGGTGTATCATTGGTGCTGTTAAATATCTGAAACTTGATTTAATTTACCCTATAACTATTTTATAATTTACTTCTTCTTCATATTTCTTAAAATTGGAGTGAACCTAAACTCAGATGAGAAAAAATTACTGAGAAGTTGAAAAATGAAACCTAGGAAATCCATAAATCTACCTAACTATAGTGAATGTCATCATGAAGTTATGTTCTTTTCTATAATGTTTGAAAGTTCAAAGAAATTTCCTGACTTTAAAATAATTCATAAGTTAGTTTTGTGCTACTTATTTTAGAAATGGCAATATTGGATGTAGAAAAAAAGCCATCTTTATATAGTATAAAGTTAGTGACTTAAGTAGCATCTATTGGGCATCATTTTGAAAACAAATTGCTAATTAAACTACTTCCTGTATATAGTAAGCTGTGATATTCTATGGGAATCAAGTACCTAATAGTTGTGCATCCAAGAATGAGTGCCGTGGTCTCATGGTATCTAAGGAGTGATCAAGTTGCATAATTACATAATTTAGCCTACAAATTCTAGTATTTATGTGTATGTGTTTATTTCAGACCCTACTCTTTAATGATGTAAAGATAAAGTCACCACCATTAGATGGAAAGATTGATAGATTAATTAAAGTGGAAAGCTTTTTATAACATGGAAGTCAATATGTACATCATTAACTCTTCTGAATGATTTTTAAAGGCTGCAATTTCATTAAATTTTGAGAATTCATTAATCAAAAGGAAAGGAAGCCAGTTTTCTCTTCACACCATCCCCAAGTGACACTATTTTCTGAAGCTATTAAAATCTTTGGCAAGATTTTTTCAAACACTATATAAATAGATTTTTTCAAATACTATATAATAGATTTTTTCAAATACTATATAAATTTTTTAGCTACTTCAAAGTTAAAATTTTAAGTTTGTTTTTTTAAGTTACAGAAGAGCTTCTGCTCATTGTTAAAAAAGCTAGGTGATACAGACATGAGTAAAGAAGGAAAGCCTTCTGTTCACATCTTGTCCCACTCTCCAGATCTACTGTTGACTGAGGTTTTTCTATAAACAAAGAAACATACACATAAATACACATGTGAACACCCATAGCTTTTTTTTCATAAAAATTGGATTATTCTATACATGTTTTCTATAATTTCCTTTTACAAATCAGTTATTTATCTTGAACATTATTCCACAATCACAGATTTTTTAGAATTTGAGATTATAACTGCATAGTTTTCCATAGTATGTATGCACCTTGATATAACTATTCCCTTATTGATGTTCTTATAAATTGTCTCCCACTTTTTTCTGTAAATTAATGATTATATGACTGTCTGTGTGTCTGTGCTTGCTTGCTGTCTATCTATTGATCTATCATGTGCTTCTGTGGTTATTTTTCTAAGCTAGACTATAAGCAACTTTTTTTATTAAAGAATATGGTGCATAAAAATATTTTTTAGGTATTACCAGTGGTCCCTTGAGATGGTGTATCTATTTAAACATCCATATATACGTATCAATTATCCTCTTCCCAGTACCTTCACCAGCACTTAATATTAATTATTCTCTTAACTTTTGACCAATATTACAGTATTTATGGATGATTTGTTAATTTGTGTAATGATTACCCAAACTGACTTTTACTTATCTGAATGGTCAGTATTGAGTGAGACCCCTGAAAATGAGCACTTGAAGTAGAGTTATCAGAAAGAAGCAGAATAGTGTACTTTAAATTTTTTTTAAGATAATAGAAACATTTTACCGAATCAGTTGAACTTCAGAATCATTTTTAAAAATAAATTGGAATATTAATATACTTGTATAGGAAAATGTGATGAGATTTTTGGACTTAGAAATTCTGCTTTTGAGACAACTGGAAACGTTAATGTTTATTTGGAACAAAAATAATTGTTATTACCACATACTTGGGTTTAAATAAAGAATTCTGATTTGGGCTGTTGCTCAGAGTTTCTTCCTCTGTCTGTCCACCCTCCTTTCCCAAGTGCTTCAAACATACCCTTTAGTTCACTTTTCTCAAAACGTTTTAAAGGTTTTCTGGTGCCTCATTGAGATTAAAAATAATATCATAACTTGTGAGCTCTTTCAAAAATCCAGTTTCCAGGTCTCATCCCTGAGGGTCCAGTCTCAGTGCCTTAAGTGGGTCTGATAACCTGAGTTTTCAATAAGAACGTCAGGTGATTTTCAAGACTACATCTTGGGAAGGACTGGGGAAACAGTTTAACTTGTTTATGTTCTAATAAAGTCTCCTCGTAATGACCTTTGTTAACTTTTTAACTCGCATGTCTCTCTCTCTATCTTTAGCCGAATGGAATCACACTCACTCTCTCAAACTGGATTCTAGGCTGTTCTGTCTCTGTTCATTCCCCATGGGAAGCCAATTCCTTCCTCTCACCTCTGTCTTTAACTCATTAAGTCCAAATCAAATCCCACCTCTTCAATGAAGACTTCTATTTCTTTGTCCACAATGGGCAACTTCTATAACATCTGTCCTCATCACACATCTGGCACTTAGGGTTCAGTATTGTTACTTATGGTTCACTCGTAATTCTTCTCTGTGTCCCTCAGAGTGCCCTGCACGTAATCCACTTGATAAAAACATACTGGTTGAATGAGTGAGTGATGTGATTAGACTGTAAAGAGCAGGTCAAAGTCTGCACTTCAACCCCATGACGTCATTTCTTGACATTTTTGTGGCTTGTTCTATTCCAGGAGATTTTCATTGCTCTCACTTCAAATAGGGTATTGCTTGTCTTGATGATAAAATGAAACTAATGCTTACTACCATTCATTTGAGTCTATAAATTGCATATTTAAATCTTCCTATATCCAGAGCTTGAGGAAATCAATCCATACCAAAGTTAGGCTTTTTAAATTTCATTTGGAATCTAATGTTATAATACCATAGAATTCCCACTAATTTTATGTTGCTAAAGGGCCAGCTTGCTTGGCTTTTTAAAAAGTACTTCAGCTTTCTTAAGAAAATTGTTTTGATGTTCAGAATAACTTCTTATCAGTAGCTACAATCTAATATTGTGGTGAGGCCATTAGAATAAATGTAATGTTTGTCACAAGCACAGAACCTTAAGTGCGCTTGATTCCTGTGCTTCATTCTTACTAGATAGAACCAGATTATATCATTGAATATAGGTAGGAGTATAACCCGGCATGTCTTCATAAAATTTGGGATATACTTTATGCTACCGAAAATGGTAATTTCCTGAGAATGGAAAATGGAGATGGCTGCTTAGCTCACTCTGTAGCGTGTGGTGCTGATAACACCAAGGTCAAGAATTCGGATCCCCAAACCCGCCAGCTGCTAAAAAAAGAAAAGAAAATAGAGCTAGCATATATTTACCAACTTTTTCAAGATCGTCTCAAGAAAAGTACTATTCATTTGAAAAAAAAAAATTGATTGTGAGGTAGGCATCTTCTTAATACTGTTTCATGGTATAAGAAAATTCTCTATTTTTTTTCTTATTTTGAAAGTCAAGCACTTGGTAAATGACCTTGGAAAAAAATGGAGGTGATTTATTAATTTGTCATTTGTCTGGACTGAAAACGTCCTGACAAATGAAAAGATGCCCATCAGACACATATTTCTTTTTCTTAAAGCCAGCAATTTAGTACATTAGTGGAACGTCTTTGGCCATGCTGTTCTCCTGTAGGTTTGGCTGTGGAGGAGCAGGTGTATGCTTCCAAAGTGTCTTTACAAGTGTCTCAGTGGGGCTTCCCTCCCATGCCTCCGCAGGAGACAGCTCATCTGTTTAATCCTTACGTTTCAGTCAACCTTTCTTATTATGCAGACAGGGCTCTGAGGCTCAGCTGGATTTTGACTCTCCAGATGAATTGATGGGGCTCTTTGATCTTAACTATGTATTGCATCTGTTTTATCTTTCCACTTGGTGCATGGGCTTCCAAACTCCAATTCTAGCTGGTGCTCCAAAAACAAATTTATAATTATACAAACAAACAAATAAAAATTGTCTTTTTAAAACTCAGGCACCAACCCCAGTTTTTATTTTGAACTCTTTTTTTTTTGCATAATAAACTTCCTTGAAAAATCCCCCAAACACTGGTTATGTTGCTCTGTAAGGGACCACCAGCTTTGAAAATATTTAACTATGCACCTATGAGTGTGAATATGTGTTTTATAGGGTCAGATTTGCATAGAAAATGGAACTGCTGGTCTTTGCAATTTAGTAAATTGTATGACAGCATAAAATCTTATGAACAGACAGTATTGGAGCAAAAGGCATACAACCTACTTAGAAAAATCTACCATGCTATTCAGTTTCTCTTTTTGATGGGATGGAGGAAGGCTGAATACCAGAGAAAACCAGTTAGAATCAGAACAAATCCATATGGAGAAATCATTCTATGTCCTAAGATGCTAAAATATCTTTTTCTTTCACAAATTTTTCAAATGAAATGCCTACATTCCTGTTTGAGGTGGGCATAAAGACAGATTGAAGAAACAGTACGGACTGTTTGCTTACCCACACTAAAGCATATACAGAGTCATGATTAATTAAACCAGTTTTTATCTAAATAAACTATGATATTCTAATCTGGCATTTTGGAGACTTGTATTTATTCTTTTCATTTTTAATTCTCCATGAATCTTTATTTGTCTTTAAGTATACCACAATTTTATGATGATACTGTAATGTCAGAGCTGTCAGAATAATTTCAGCTGGGCAAAAAACTGATGTTTCAAAAGAGCCAGAGGCCCTTGAGAGAGTTACAAGAGTCTCTGTCCAAGAGGAGGAATATTGTGATATGACCTTCTAGTCTACTAAACATATATTTTATCCCGATATATATTCTAAATATGTTAATAATTATTAATGAATCGTCAGACTGCACATTTTCCGTGGATACATTTAGAGGAAAAATATATAAAAAATTAGATTCCTAATCATAACTCTATAATATTGCTGTTTTAAAAATATTCAGCTATCTTTCTTCTACTCAAAAGTATCTCTCAAGCCCCCGCATGGTACCCAACTCTGAACTAGGGAGATTTTCATCACTATTTTTGTACTTCCCATATGGAATCTGAGAATAACTGTGCAGAAAGGAAATGCGAAAGGTTACCCCAATCTTCTCCAGGGAGAACTACACCGAGACCCACTAAAGATAGCTTTACTCGCTTGTATCCAGTGTGTCTATCTTGCTGCCAGCTGGGATATGACTGATTGATTGATCGATTGATTTCCAGTTAATGTTGCAATTTGAAAGAAAAGATCTAGTGACCAGCCAAGCAAAGATATATCATTTCAATGTACTTCATTTAGGTTCCCTGACTTTATTTGCCTTAGTTTTAGTTTTACACACCTGATTACTATGTTTCTTCTATAAAAGCAAAACAAAAAAAAGCGACACTCTTATTCTATGACCATTCTGTGCTGTTTGAACTTCTTAAAGATACAATCTGGCCTTGTCCGCGTGAAAAGAATCAACACAAACCAAAATCTCTCAGTTTATTTCTGTGCTTTCTTATGATTTTACATGTCCCTAAACGTTTCAGTTTCCTTAGAATAATGTCCATTTGGGCCACTGATGTAACTCCTAGGTAAATGCAGTTTACTATATTAGAATTTATTTAAAAGATGCTAAATTGCCACCTGCACATTTCCTTGTGTTTATCAATTCTGACCTATATTCACTTTTGTTTTTTAACATTTACTTGTACATATTTATGGGATGTAGTGTGTCACTTCAATACATGCATATACTGCACATTGATTGATTCACTTAGGGTTGCTAGCATAGTTTTGTACCCATTAGGCCACTGCAATACTCATTCTTAAGTTGCTGTCTTATTATTTCCTAATAGTAATTGAGTGATTCATTTCACCTCCATTATGCTACCTAAATTTTCTTATATTATCCTGCAGAGAAGGTAGAGGAGAAAAGGGTTATATTGGGTGGAGATGTGGTTTCTAACCATTAACTGTCACTAAAATGTCCTTGTACAGGCTCCCTGCCCATGCCTTTTGGTCTATAACTGTCATTGTGGCCTCACTTCTTAAACATCTCTTGTACTCACAAACTTCCAGAGAACCAGCCTCATATCCCAGCAGTTTCCAAAGCTGTGCTATTTTCAAACTCAGAAGTTTGAATGACTCATTAGTGGGTCATAAAATCAACTTAGTAAATCACAACCAGCATTAAAAATAAAAAAGTGAAAGAAAAATTAGGAATATCAGAGCACATTGCATGTAGTAGGAGTAGGTTTTGTGTCATGAATACATTTTTTCAAACATATTTGGAGTGTGGGGAGGGTACTTGATTGTGCTATAAATATTTTCTTACTATGGATTTCAGTCAAAAATCCTGAAAAACAAAATAAAAAAACACTAAGTTAGACCATATAGCCTCCAGTAAGCTTTTGCCTAGATGCTGGGCTTCCTAATTTAGAGTATTATTTTACCATATTCAAATTCTATTATCTTTTCACCAGTTATCCTCAAGGAAATCAAGGGAATTAGCTCATGACAATGGAAAATAATAATGGAAGCTTAACAGATACTTTCCAGAATTGTTACGAGCTGGTCTGTATCCAGCTTTACTGACAGTACAATGTTCTTACTGACTAAACCATCTAGCTTTAGGTAATAGTGCATAAATACTATATTTAATTGCACAAGAGAAGCATACAGTTCACAGAAAAAGGATTTTGTTAATACCTTATTTTGTTGTTGGGGCAAACAGAATGAATAATCTATGACTGTATACTGGTGTTATGACAAGAAAGGAAATAAAGTTATCACTCTTTTATAATGTCTGAAGGTTAAAATCTTTGCCTTTTCATTTAAAAAAAGTTTTGTAAATGTGACCTTTCATTTCAATAAGAATAGTATAATTTTTTCCCCCTGCCTTTGTATCCACCAGGAGTTAACACAGGGAAGGAACTCTAATTGTATTTTTATTTCACATTTGCATTTTATCTCAGGACTGAGAAATATGAGTGCTATTCAGCATGAGAGAGAAAAGAAAAACATTGTAATTTGATCGTGCACATAAGCATATGGCGTAATATTCGCTGTGTTCATTACCAAACATGTCATTCTTACTCTGTAACTTCCATGATGGAAAATAACTGTTACTCCGTGACCAGCAGCAGCAGCAGCAGCACTTGAAAGCTTGGTAGAAATGTAGAATCTCAGGTGCCAACCCAGACCTACTGAATCAAAATCTGCATTTTAACAAGATCTTTAGGTGATTTACATGATCATGAAAGTTTGAGAAGTGCCGGTATATAGAATAAGTATTACCAATTCCTGTATGGACCTGTGTTCATTTCATGGATAGCACTTGCTCTGGAAAAGAAAAATTAACAAGTAGAATGAACTAGCAGTTTTTCATACCCTAGAGCTGTGACTGACCACATAATGGTTTTTAAAATTAACAATGATGGCAATGCCGCTGCTGCTAATGATGAGAACACCCATTATCAAGTGCTTCCAACCCATTTACCCATCATCTTTCCCCTGTGAGTTTCAAGCTGTTTTATAGACAAGGCAAGTGAAGCAACAGTTTGCCTAAGATCATCATCCCGTTGTAAATCCAGGCAGTCTGATGGCTAGCATCAGGAATGCCCAAGGCACACTCTGTGATGGGTAGTTGCACCTTTTAAAAGTAAGAAAGACTTCATTTCAGAGAGTAGAATAGTAGAATAATGGTCCAGAGGGCAGGGGAGAAACAATAGTGGACTAATGGATACAAAACTACGCTATCTACCCTGTGTGAATCACTGTGCAGTATATGCATGTATTGAAACAGCAGCACAGTACCCCACAAATAACAAATATGTACAAGTAAATATTAAAATATTTTGAATTAAATAATCAGGCAAAAAATAAAAATAAAAAAGAAAGACTACTTATTTCAAATAGGGAATAATGTGACACTTGAAAGATTCCTATGAAGGTATCATTTAACATTTGGACATCTGTTTTGATATTTGTAATGACAAAGATGTTCTCAAACTTTCAGGTTATCAGTTCATAATTCATTACGTACTAGGAGTAGTGCCACATGGTAACTTGTGCCCCATTAGAAGCCCTTAGCTCTAGACATCCATGGGCATCTAGAGGACTTAGCCTTGAGAGTAAATTGCCTCCCTGAGTACAAACATCTGTACGTGTGTAACATGACGAAAGGACTCCCTACTTGAAATGACTCTAGAATTGTACAGAATGTAGGAATACAGTCTGCCTCTTGCGTTCTGAATTAAATACTTTTTAAGGCTGTTGACACCAAGGTCTAGGGTTTGATCCCTGTACTGGCCACCTGCCAAAATAAATACATGCATACATACATGCATACATACTTTTTAAGGAAGGCACCTTTTGAGGAAGGAGATGCTACAGGAATATCAACATTTTGACATTTATTGGGTGAGGAAAATCAACTCATGGAACAAATGGTATTGAAAACAGCATCGAATGAGAGTTAGAAGCAAAAGTAGCATGGTCATGTTATGGTGCAGGAAAACAAGGCTATGTGCGCTGCTGATTAACCAGGCAGGCAAAGTTGGTGAATCAGATCTATCGGCATGGGAGAGTGGAGGACTTCTAGGCCTTTGAATAAGGAAACTGAAGTAGACTGATTGCACATTCAAGTAGAACAATAAAATTTTTTTTTAAAAGTTGTAAAATTTGTTACTGTTACAAAAGGAGAGCTATAGATAAATAACAAAATTCATACAATAGCAAAGGATGTATGTGAAGAGTAGTTCTTTCTCCTCTCCTGTCCCCTGGAGCAACCACTGTCAACAGTTCCTTGTGTATATTTCAGAGACGTTCTTTAAATACATAAACATGATGTACAACATTCTTATTAAATAAAAGGGTAATATACAGTACACATGGTCTGCACCATTCTTCTTTCCCTTGAAATGTATCATAGAAATGATTTTATATCAGTGTTTCTACTTAAACTTCACTCATTTTAATGGCTACATGGCATTCCAAAGTATGGATATAACACACCTTATTTAACCAGTTATGTTTGCTGGCTTTTTAGATCATTCTCAGCCTTTTGCTATTATAAATAGTGTTGTAACTGGGATCCTTGTTCATATACTACAAAAAATATGGGAATTTATGTATTCTCGGGTCTTCACATTCAAACTCCTGATTTAGTTTTACCAAAAATAGTGAAGCAATGGGAAGAAATAACCAATTAGCATAGAAGGCAGGGTAATAATAATAACTGGAGACATTATTTACTCTGTGGTAGTTTATAAGTAGACATTTAATTCTTATAACTCTGTGAGGAAGATGTTATTATTATGGATATTGTTATCAGTTACTCAAGTGAGAAAGACAGGATTTGAATTCACCCAACAAGCTTGACTCTGGATCCTTTGCCCCTATTTGCTAGACTGTATTTTTTCTAAGCAATTCTATTGCTGCTTTGGTGATGACAGAGCATTTATTGAATATCTACGATGTGCTAAGCAGCTGACATGTATTATTCAAAATCTTCAGAATAACATTACAAGATTGTTGTTGTTGTTGTTTAACCAAGTCTTAATGAGGTTGAATAACTTGCCCAAAGTCCCAGAGCTGGTAAGTAAGGAGCCAGGAATGCAATGGAAGCAGGATATCTGACTTCTGAGGCTATTGCACAACAGAGAAGGGAATTTCAGGCATTTGATTCTACATCTAGCAGGCTGAAAGGCAGAAATAAAATTAATATGCATATGAGACTTAATTAAACATATTCAAGTGATCAGAGAGATAGGAAAGGCTGTCACAAGGGCCAAAGATGGGCAGTTTGTGGCACAGTAATAAAAGAATCCCTAGCAGAAAGTGGGGCTTAGGGGTCCATGTAGATCTCAAATGGGTCCTTCTCTATGGAGAGTGCTTCCAAATGCAGGCTGCTTTGTTCTCACTGACTACTTCAACCTTTTAAAAATTCTACACCTATGCATTGTGTTTATATAATCAACAACCCATTGTGAAGTGTGGTAGTTGTATGCCCTAGAGGAAGAGCAGCCTTAGGTGACTCTGCTTTGAGTTGAACTTTGTGGCTACAGGGAGCAGAAGTCAGCAAGTGCCAAGGATGGAAAATAAAAGTAAGAGCTCCAAGAAATGTAAGAGCGCTGAGATTTCACAAAGTGGTGCCAATTTCTCCAGGTCAGTTTCTCCTATTTTAATCTCAGTGTTTCAAGCAGTTCCGCATCTTTACAGGCATGTTATAAGCAGCCATCGAGTAGTCTTACAGGATTTATACAGATTATAATTTGTAACTGAAGTTTTGTGTATCTGCTGGTTATTATTTAAAATCTAAGCTGTGTTTCTGTGCCTGACCTCTTGTGTTTAAAATACTGGGTTTTTCTTGTTTCAGAACGCTTCATTTAATTCAATGAATTTCTGGTAATGTTTCGTAGAAAAAACAAAAGATGTAGCATAGATAGACATGTAAAGATTATTTGTATGGTGGTTATAATAAAAATAACAACTAAGCTATACAAAAATAATAACTAAGCTGTATAATGAGTGCTGCAGGTCAGGAAATATGCCAAGGGTTTTGTATTCATTATCTGGTTTAACACCATAAACAGGGGAGTATTATTATGATGATTGCCATTCCTATTTCATAGAGGAAGTCTTTTAATCTACTTTTTTAGATTAACAATTATAATGGGGTTAAAGCAAGTTTTTGAAAAAGAAGAAAATACTTTCTAATCCTACAGAGCGTTTTCTGTTTTGGCATTTTTACTTTCAGTCTTTGTTCAAATGTATTCATTAGCTGATATATGTAAAATTTTGTATTCTGCTTTTCTCATTCAGTGTCATCATAAGAAGTTGGTTTTCTCGATATTCACTATCACATCATGACTACATACAAATAATTGCCAAAGTTTATTCACAAATTTCCTTCTTTGGGGATATTGAGTTGTTTACATTTTCTCTTATAGATACTACTGCAATGAAAAACTTCGTGTGCACGGCATATTTTAGTCTGTTTGGATTTCCTAGGAAAAAGTTCCTTTTTCAATTAGACTAAAGAGCTTTTGACTCATTCTAACTTCCTGAGTCAGAATCATTTTTGTAGGAGCAAAGAGTGAGCATTTTCGAAATACTTATTTTGGAATCTTAAGAGAAATGTCTATTTTGAACTCTTTTTAGGTATGAACTATTTCCAGCATTTTAAAGATATAATTTCAAACAAATATATGAGTAATTAATATATGCCAACCAATACAAGGCCTAATGAGTGAATTTTTGCAGTATCTAATTTTAAACGTAGGTAAATTGGGCTTTAAGGAGGATGATGTACACAGTATAAGTGTTCATTCTTCATCAATATGTGTTTCTTGAGAACCTACTATGTACCAGGCCCTGTGGTGGTTGCTAAGTCTAAAATAGTGAATGCTCTGGAAACAGCTCATTCCCGGACAGAGCGTTACTGAAAGTCATATCAAAGATTCTTTGTCCTTGACATTGTGTCACAACGTGCTCATCCTCTGACACTTCCGACTTCTTTGTTCTTTTGCTTTTATGGAATCTGACTCACTTCTTAATATCAGCACAAGACATAAAAGATAAAGAGTATCCTACCCTCAGAAAGATACCTAGATTGTTATTGACATAGATATAAATATATAATTTCCAAGAATTACTGAAACCATATTTTTTCTGTCCCATCACAGTTCTGGTGGGATTTTACAAATTCTTTGTCTTCCCAGGATGACAGTATCTTGATCTGTGGTTTGGGGGATTCCTAAATCATTTTGTCCCTGTTGTATATATCTGAGGTGTTGCATCCAGATACATTTATACATCTATCTTCTCAGCATTTTAGGCTAAATTAATTAAGTGCTGGGACTTTGGGTCCTTCATTACAGGAACATCCTCTTGTGAAAATAAAATGTAAATTTAGGGTACATACAATGATCTATTTAGGGTACCATAATGATCTATAGTGGACAATAAATGCAGTTTTCACAGAGATATCCATTTTGGTCCCTTTCAGGAGTCAAATATACAGAATTCTTATGTAAAATGAACTTTAAAACTACATTTTAACTTTTCACCAAATTTCTTCATCCAAACATACTTAACCAATTTGTTTGAATATAACTTTAATGTTACATCACATAGTTTTTCTTTTCAAATTCTGTGGTGCAAACTTTTTATTTTGTTGAAGCTTAAACATTACAATGGGGAAAATAATTTCTTAGAAAAATTGCATCAGTTTAATGGCTTACTGTGTAGATTAAGCTCTTTGCTAACTGACTGAATGCTTCAAAAATATTGTTGTAGATTAAGCTCTTTGCTAACTGACTGAATGCTTCAAAAATATTGTTGTATTATTGTGTAAAAATATTGTTATTGTTATATCATTGTGTAGAAGGAATGTTACTAGATGTGTTATATCATCGTGTAGGAGTGTCACTACATGTGTTACTAATAATATTGAAATTTCAGTATATTCAATATATATATATATTTGTGTGCATCTATTGATAGATTGATCAATAGATATATTCACACATACGTGATTTCAGTTGACTGATTTTTTGGAGAAGAAAATTTGTATTAGGATGTAGAGATGTCTGTCCCCCACCTCAAAGTTATATGAGTTATTTTTAGCTGACATGCCTAAATTGGTTTCTCATATTATTCTGTGTAAATATCATTCGAACTTCAATGGGATGATAAGTTTCCGGAACTTGAATTTATAGATTACTCTTCCTGATGAAGGAGGGATTGGTAAAGACAATTTTATAATGTCAGAATATTACTTCCCCAGGTCAGACTACTTAGCCATGAAGCTCACTTTGCTGATTATCAATCTGCCCATAGACATTATCAAGATAACATAGAGATGGAAAGAAAATACAAGGGCATCTGAAAAAGGAACTCTGATAGATTTTTAAAAACTCTCCTTCAATTTATAAAATCCTGTTGCTTTAGGATTGGTATTGAAGTCCTCCCTATTGCAATTTTGCACATTTTTTGAACTCCAAACCCTAGATGTCTGAGATCTGAATGCATTCTTGGTCCCAATGAATCTTGTCACTCCTCGGAAAGCAATGCAAGATAATAAGTAGTATTCACCTGATTGCTTTCCTGCTCCAAGACAGCTGGTGACGCGTGTCTCCCTGATAACCAGGAGTTTCAGATCTAAGGCAAGGATAAAGGAAAGCTGGGAGCTTGCGGAATCTAAATTTGACAGTCGATGGCTGAGGAGAGGGTCAGAAGGGATAGAATCTGTGACACGTATGAAAAACGAACAGAATTTATCTGCTCTGGTTGCAATGATTAGACATCTCTTTGTCTGGCTTTCTTACAGTGGGTGACTGATCATACCCACCAGCTGGCTAATATCATAATTAACAAAGTTGCCACTGCGTCTGCAGAGTTTAATCAAAAAATTTGCCAGCAATATGATGGCATTGTCACAAAGATCACAAGGGACATGGAGCTGACTTTTGCCCAAGGTGGAACGGCAAAGCTGTGTAGGCAAGATGAGAAATTGTGAACTTGTTCAGCCAAAGGTATGTTTCTTTTATAATTTCACATCTTGGGTTTTCCTATTAAGATATTTATTTGATGGTTAGTAGGTTCATTTTTGTTTTATAACTGAAATGATTCATAGAATGATCCATATGCTTTTTGAGCATTTACAGCATATTCTCTGAAATCTTTGAATTTTTGGGGTTTTTTTTCCAAATCTGGAAATTCGGTATATTAACTAAATAGCATTTGATACTGAGAATGGAGTATAAAGCAATATTTTGTCTGTTGAGTCTAGCTAATCTTTACCTGTTTTCACAATGAGTATTTGATAGCAAGTATCAATTGAAGATTTATATTGTGTAGCTTGGATTTATTTTGCTTAGTAATGTAAAAGCCGTTGCTCTGTTTTACTCTACTGTGTTAACCTAGTTACAGAAGAGAAGATACAGCAAGTGTAGTTATAAAATATGTAGAGGCTCTATTATAGTTTCAAGAATGCTCGTAGTTGGGGCAGGGAAAGCTGAGGTCTTGATTTAAGTCACATAAAGTAATTGGAGCTTTTTTACAACATTTATAGAAACCAGTATTTATGAAATTTTGTGCTATTCTCCAATGCCAGTCTATCCATTGACTGTCTTACCTATATTTTCTTTTTACTGTGATTTGCTTTGCTTGATTGAATACTCAAGCTCTGGGGAGTTTCCTAAATTATAGCCTTCACATATCGCTAATTAATGAGTGTAAATATTGATGAGGAGGGGCACGCGCCTCTGTATAAGCCTGTGCATTTCATCTGAGTCTAAAGAGGGAGGAAGGGGCCTCAAAAAATATGCAGAAGGCAAGTTTGGGTTATTTATGCTGTGTCACACTACTGCTATAATACCAAGGCGATCCATTTGCAGTATAATCAGGGATATACATTGAGGTTATTTTTTAACTTTTCCTCTGTAGTTATCCTGGTCATTATATCATGGCAAAAAGCAGTAATTTATCTTTTCCTCATTACTATTGTCTTTTGTGTTAATAGCAATTTTTAAACACCATGAAATAACGTTTTGGAAACAAATTAATGCACTGCATGTGTATATTAAATAAGACTGTTTAAAACGTCTCATGGTTTTATTCCTAACTATGGGAGACTAGACATTCTCAATATATTGATTTGAAAGGCTGACAATTAAATTTCATATTCTCAAATAAAAAATGAATCATTTTATGGGATGACAAATTTTAAAGCCTTTTAATGTCCAGATCATTTTAAATACTGTTTATCAAAAGTTTTGTTAAAATTTGACAGCACATTTCCAGTCTTCACTGCAATTTAATGATGTTGATAAGAAAAGCTGAAAGTGGAGATTTTGATCATTTTATTTCGGATGTCATTTTCACAAGAAAATGTTATTCTCGTGATAGAGACTCTTTTTTTCCTTTAACTTTGATTTCCACCCCCTCCTTCAGCCCAGTATCTGGCACATAATAGGCACTCGATATACATTTATCGAGTGAATGAATTAATGAACTTAAGTATTTCTACTGGTATTCAAAAATGGTTAACATTTGCTCCCTCCACATCAATAACTTTTGTACGCAGTAAACATGTGATGAATGGCATATTCACAGACAATAGGGAGGATTAAATTTCTAAAATAATATTTTGTCATTTTAACCTGTCTCCATAATATTTTGTGTAATTGATATTTGGTATTGTAAGAACTCTGTTGTAGTATCGAAGGTCTACAAGGATTAGAAAAGGACAGAAAAGTGATTCACAGCTGATGCCTTGTGTTTTTTTAAACAGGATTTTCTCCTGAGATGTGTAGAAATGAACTCTTGTCAGTTTCACAGGAATTAATATTTTTGGTAAAATGTGCTAATGTAAAGAGTTAGAAGATTAGTAATGCATAATGAAAGCAATGCATTCTTTCTCATGGAAATAGGAATATAAAAATGTCCTGCAGGTGATTGGGGCTGTAGCAATTTTATTGAAGATTAAAGTTTGATTGACCTCTGTTAGGGTGATTAACCTTTTTGAAATTAAAAGCTAGAGCTGAATTATTCTGTTCAATTTAAATGCAGACATTGAGCAAGTCCCATGTCATTCAAATAATAATAATAAAAAACCCTCCTATTTTAATTTTCATTTTTGTGTGTCTAAATGGTGTCCTGCTTTGGAAGGACCAAGAGCATCCCAGTGGCAGAGAATATATAATAATGTATAGATAATTGGGAGCACATGGAAAAAGAGTTCCAAGAACCACTCCCCCCATAAAGAACATCAAAACCACAACCCCAACAAAAGCAGGGAGTATGAAACCAATCTCCGCACACCGAAAATGCCTGCTGTCAATAGAAAAATCTAGAAATGTCCTGAAGAGATTAGGAATAAATAACCATGACATCTCTATTCTAATGTGATGCCAACCATCTAAACTGC
This sequence comes from Galeopterus variegatus, assembly GCF_000696425.1. Taxonomy (NCBI): domain Eukaryota; kingdom Metazoa; phylum Chordata; class Mammalia; order Dermoptera; family Cynocephalidae; genus Galeopterus; species Galeopterus variegatus. The sequence goes on along the minus strand of NW_007727754.1, from coordinate 241,506 downwards.
ATTTTATGTCCAGGCTAAATCTACACGGTGCCTCCTGAAAATGTGTGCTTTTTGGTACCATTGCTTAGGAAGTAGTTCCTAAAAGTTCATTATTTCTGATGTCTGGAATTTCGTTCCCCACCGTTTCTGATAGTCTCTGGATATATTCAGTATTTTCATTAAGTTCAAAAATGTTATTGGAGAAGCAAACTAATTACTTGCAAAGCCATTTAACGGTTTAGTTTTATTTTTCTTTGTTACATTTTCTAAGCCTTTGTAGAAAGTGACATTTTTATATTACTTCGGAAAACGGTTTCTATTTTTGAGATCATATTAAATTTCTTTATTACTAAGTCAGTGAATATTTTTAGTTTTAGGTCCCACTGCATAGTGAAAACTTCTTCCTTTTATGTGTCTGTGAACCATTAAAATGATAATAAAGGTCTCTTCCTTCCATATGTAATTTATTTCTCTCTCTTTTCATTAAAGAATTCACTCTGAATGTGTCAAGATAGAAAAGTCCAAGGCATTATAGTGTAAAAATTAAGAAGCCTGAGGTCCTATAGTTTACTTTTGCACAAGCTTTTCATGTGCTCTCTGAACATCTTTTTGAAAGATAGGCTTCTATTCCAGGCCTATGAAGAAAGCCAAAGATGAAAAAGTGATAGAGTGACTGAGATTATTCACCTAGCAAAGTGACTCTCGCATCCTCCAGAGAGTAGATAATACCTTGAAGCACAGATTAATAATATGTTTAACTAAGATCTGTTTGCTGTAAGGATGATTTCCTAATTCTTAATTGTTGGATAAGTATTCATCCATAAGTTGTAAACAAATAATGTTATTCTGTACTTTGATAAAGTGTAGACGACCAACTTTAGCTTTGGTACATTGAATTGTCAAACTTTTAAAAAATTCTGTGCCGAGCCCGCGGCGCACTCGGGAGAGTGCGGCGCTGGGAAGCACAGCAGCGCTCCCGCCGCCGCGGGTTCGGATCCTATGTAAGGATGACTGGTGCGCTCACTGACTGAGCGCGGTGCGGCCGGTCTCAAAAAGGACAAAAAAAAAAGAAAAAACTTAAAAAAAATTCAGTAGTTTCATGCTAATACTTGTTTTCTTATTAAAGATAATTTTTGCTAAAAAAAAAAGAAAAAACTTAAAAAAAATTCAGTAGTTTCATGCTAATACTTGTTTTCTTATTAAAGATAATTTTTGCTAAAAAAAAAAAGAAAACACAACCACTAAATTAAATCCCTAAAATAAGCACTATTAATTCTCCAGATATAATTCAACAATCTTCTCTAATTTAGATTAATCTTGTTTTCCTCTTACTAGAGCTAAATGAAAATAATTTTCAATATTAAAGTTTGTTGTAAATACAACAACAATCTTTAAGCATAAAAAGCTAATATACTAAATTGTTGACAACATCCTTCTCTATAATGTCATTATAAAGAAAAATGTCATTTTTCATAAAAGAAAATCATGGCATAGGAAAGTGAAATTCATACTGTTTTAATGTAGAGGAAAGTGTTGGTAAAAGAGCAAAGGAAAATAAGATTATGTTTTGTTAAATCCAAAATCCAATCATTCGTTTTGCTTCAGTATGCTTGTTTTCGTTTCTTTATATTGCCTTTGTTTTCTAGCAATCGGTTCCCCTCTCATCTACCCAGTTCCAGACCTGACTTTTCCTTTTATAGTTGTGAAATAACATTCTTTGCCATTAATAAACCAAGATTAATACATTTGATATTTTTATGAATCCCATATTTTAGCTGGGGTCCTTTAAAAAGTGACCAATGAAATTTAGTCATTACGTATTGTTTGTGAATCAGTGATTTAATTTCACAAAAATTTAGAGTAGGCCTACTATGAGCTATTTCATTCTTCTGAACTAAAGACAGATAAACAGTAGCAAACTCAAGGATTTTCAAAGGCTTTTAAATCATTCATAGTTGAAAAATAGTCACATATGAATATTTCAAGATATTATTCTCTTTAATAGACATTCATTCTAGAATAAAATTATTCAGTTAATAATGGTCAAGTGAATTATTTCTTATAATTTGTTTCATAAAAATCATAAAAATACTCTGGAACCAATGAATGCCCCAATGTTAATGTTGCAACTTAATTGGGAAAGTTAGTTCCCTGACACTAGTTTTCAAGTAAGTTGGAAGGTGACCTACCATAGTGTAGTGGTGTGTGGCCTATTTGGTAAATTCAGTGCTATTAGTATTAAAATTATCACACCACTTCTACATATTTACCTTGGAATCTGGAGAACCACTAAAAAAGATATCTCTAACTAAAGCTTCTTCAGCATTGGCATTTCCAGACAGCATTGACCAAAGCTGTCCTTGTGACATTGCATTCCATTTTGCTAAATCTTTGTGACTACAAAAACAAGATTCTTAGAAGATAAATTTACACCCCTTTCCCAGACAAATGAATTCACTAAAACCCAGAAAGCACAACAAAAGAATTAATCCTCTCCTGATTCACTCTGGAGGAAGAGAGGAGGTGGTTTAGCTTGCCTTGGATTAGTCACCCATGCAATGAACTTCACTGAGTTGGTTCATTTCATGGAGACTAGAAATTATCCTCCCCAAATACTGATCACTTAATTCATTGAAAACCAGTCATTAGGATCTTTTAGAAATTGTCCTTAAAATGTTTGGCATTTTACCAATGAGGGAAGAGAAATCATCATTAATATGTATATTATGCAGAGTAAAATGCCTAAATTAAATTTTAATTTTAATTAGCTTGTATTTTCAGAAATCAAATCATATTTTTCGTAAATGTTTTCCTCAGTGTTTCCACATAGTAAAGTTGATTCACATATGCATCTTCCCCGAGAGATGTCAATATTTACCTATCTCTCATTTAAAATTTATAAATAATTACATCCAACAGAATCTTAAAGTTGGAGGAGTCTTTGTCCCATCTTATAGAGTTTCATTGGTGTGAGTAATTTGACAACCTATTGATAAATGTGCCTCCCTATTTTATGATTTCTGCTCTTAAAACTGGGTATAAGCACAGAGTCTATTATGTTTATATACTGTAGGGAATTGTCCAATTGTTTATGCCAAATGCACTAAAAGCAATATGTGGGGAAAAAATCCTTTGGATAAATACTAAAATGTATACATACAAGTTGTATGCATTGCTGCAAGGTGAGAAAAGACGTTGTGCTAAAAAAATTGGCAAAACAATTTTTGTTCTATTTCCTGATTTATTTTGAAAATGGAATTATCCTGAGTTAGACGAAAAAGTAAACCTTTGTAAATTAGCCCAAAAGGTTCCAAAAGCTTGAAATTGAAAGATACATTTTCACTTGGTGACTTTGTCCACCTTTTGAGGGTTGATTCTGTGGTTTGTAAACTCTCTGAAGTTGGCTCAGAGGACTGTGATCAGTATAAATCCATCTCTGTATCAACCCACAGAGCCTACAAGAGTTTCCAATACATGGTAGGCACTGAGAAATGTCTGTTAAATTGGATTGAAAGTGACTATAATTATTAACCCTATACTTCATGATAAAAGCGGGTGTTTACAGTAAAATGTCATCTTCAAAGTCTGAAGGGGGAAATACACACACGCACAAACACACACACATATACATGAGTGTGTGTGTATATGTATCTCCATATATGTGTTCCCATACTTACTTCGGAATGCTTTTGAAAATGGTCATTTTCTCCTTTAATTTTGCTTTAACGTTATGCCCATGAATACTCCCCAACCCCAAACTTGTTACTCACTAGTTAGCCACTTACTACATACCAGCAGTTAAACTAGCTTTTCTGAACTGATCAGAATATTTAATCAAAATTATCAGCTTGGTTGATGTTTGTAGAGAGAAACGAAAAATAATTCACAGTAGTCATTTTGAAAATGAATGAGAAAGCAATGAAAGAGCATTGTATAGAAGGAGGGAAGTTGAAGAGTAATTGCAGGAAAGTAAGAAATGACTGTTGTGATTCCAACTGCAAATGAAAGCATTTTGTAGCAGCGAAAATTAAAGTGCGTAATAAAACAAGACATACTGAGATCCTTTTCCCTAAGAGATGCCAGGCAAGATGGAAGAGCAAGTTTGACCAACATCTTTTCTAATTATATAAATACTTGAGAATTCATTAACCATTTGAGTCCTGCTTGATGATGATTAAACCCTTAGGCAGATGTGAATCAACTCTACTATGTGGAAACATTGAGGAAAACATTTATGAAAAATATGATCCAATTTCTGAAAATATAGGCCAATTAAAGATTGAGATTTAATTTAGAAATTTTACTCTGTCTGCATGATATATATATTAATGATGATTTCTCTCCCCTCATTCTTCATCTTCCTAAGGAAAAGGAGATTTTTACTTATTGACATATTACTGAAGAATCTAGCTTTTTTCCAAAATTACACATTTTTTGCATAAATGTGCCTAATTACCTGAATTCAGTTTTGATTAGCAGTGTTAATTGATGCAGCTGTGGATGGTATCTGTTTACCTAAATTACCATGTGCAAACAGCAATATGTCTGGAAGTGAATATGCTAAACTGAAAATACTAATTAGCTAAGACAGATTGTTATTCAAGTCACATTGAGGAGCTTTCTAATGAAAGCCTGAATGTGTCAGGGTTTTATGATATTCAGACAGAAATGTCTATATTACATATGATTTCTAAATTTAATTCATAAGAACAGATGGGATGTCAGCCAGGGTTCTTCTGCCTTATTCCGGTATTAATGTGAATATTTTACTCAACTGGAGATATATTCATATGTTTTTTTTGTAAGAAACTCACCATGGGCTTTGACAATGAGCCAGCCTTGTACATCCAGACTCATCTATTTCTTAACCAATATATTCACAGATTATATCCACCTACTGTCCGGAAGATGAAGATAAATAAACCATCTTGCAAGTTTAATCACATCAGCTGGTTAATTTAATCAAATCAAATAGCAGAAAGTTTAGTTAAAGGGACAGCTTAGACTGAGCAGTATTTTATGGGTGTTTTCTTTTTTGCATCCCAAATAAATAATAATAATAATAAAGGCTTGATCCTAGAAATCACTGAGCAATTCGCAGGTCTGAACAGTGAGTTTTCGTTGCCTTCAGACTGTCTTGAATCTTCAATCACTTAAAAATATATAGTGAATCAGTGCTTATTTTTAAATTCTTGATTTTAAAGTGTTACAGTCTTTGTTGTGTCTTTGGTTCCCATTACCTCTTCATGAAGCATGACCTGCTTTGCTTAAGGTTTCTCTCTAAAGAAAGCATCAATCTTTTACCATCTGCTGTGGCACTCAGCACTCATTAATGGCACTGTAACTTAGAGGCATCTGAAGATTATAGTACAAATCCCACACATCATATAGTGAAGAAATAATGGACCCATCTTCCCTTTCCCAAGAGGCTGAATAACTGTGCTTAATGCATAATAAGTCTCCTCTTCCCAAAGGCTGTGAAAATAAGGCCTCTTGACTCAACCTTAAGAGTTTAAGATCAGATATTTTAAGATGCCATGAGCAAAATGGGGATAATTTTCATGATGCAAATTTGAACATAATTATAGTTTGGCATATTTAATTTAGGTTTAAGTGAGAATTATAATTGCCAAAAATTGAATTATTTCAATTATGCTAATTTCTATCCCTAAAGTTTTGTGTAATTTGGGTTCTCTGAGATAGGTTTAGATCCAGTAAAATTATAATGGAGTCTAATACTAAAAACAAGGAACGTGTGAAAATGACTCTGCTCTAGTTACATCTTGGCTATTAAAATGTTCAAGTACTGTTAAGTGGCCCAGGAAAACACAAAGTGCTTGAAATGGCTTAAATGAAAAGTGGAAATAAAGAACATTATGTATTAAATGCATGGGCCATTTTGTGTCATAACCAAAGGCAAGACAACTATTGTTGCTATTTGCTGTCTAATCAATGAAGCTAACCCCAGTATTTTAAAAATAAAATTCATGTGTGTTAATAGTATACTTTCAGAAAAAATTACTAAAGTCACCTTCAGAATTGTTTTGCCTTTGGTAATCATTTTAGCCTTAGTCCTTTCAAAGGTGCTTAATGTCATATTTATTTATTCTTGGAGATGAAAACTTGGAAGGTTTTATATCCCAGTGGCTAATGGTAGCTTGCTAAGTGTTCTGTGGATGGTCTAAGAGAGTTCATTGTTATAGAACCAAAGTGTGTGTGTGTGTGTGTGTGTGTGTGTGTGTGTGTGTACATGCATTCACAAAATCACCTAGGTGACGAGATGCTTCTTTGCACCAGAGTCGACCAACCAGTTAATTGTTCATTGTTATAGAACCACAGTGTGTGTGTGTGTGTGTGTGTGTGTGTGTGTGTGTGTACATGCATTCACAAAATCACCTAGGTGACGAGATGCTTCTTTGCACCAGAGTCGACCAACCAGTTAATTGTCAGGTATGTTTACTTTCTGTATAAATGTAAGTCTGCTTTAGAGCATGGACAGAGGAAGAAGATTCCTGCCTGGAATGTACAGCTATCTATCCCATGCAAAGCAATGCTTGGGGTACTCTTTGCTCATCAGGAGATTCTCTAAAGATTTTAGTAAAAGGTTTTATTTTTTTCTTCCATGTGTAAATGTGAAGTTGCTTTGGCTCAGTCTGTTTGTTGACATTTCTAAACAGTAACTTTCAAATGGGAAAAGACAACAGGTCAGTGATGTCAAATCAGAGATGGAATTATGGAGTTTTATCAGACATTTCAATGAACTGTCTTTAGGCAAATCACTTAACCTCAGCGTACAAATTAGTTAATTTTAAGAATAAATATAGTGATCTTTCTGACTTATTAAGGATTTATCACTTGTGCCCAAGGTTCAATGGATCTGTAAATGAAGTATATGAATCTTTTCTTTGAACTCTAATTGGCATGTGGGGGAGGCAGGTCTGACTGTGTTAAAGGCTGAAGAATTTAATCCTTTGAAGAAATTTTGATTTAGTTTTATTACTTCTAAGTATTGCTAATGTATTCCAAGATTAATTTAACTCTGACTGCTTTGTGTATTCTGATTTCCTTTCTGAAGGATAAATTGTAGTAGGCTCCCTGAGGGAAATCGACTTCCTTCGTAAATCCTCCCCTCCCCCTTCTCAGTGATTAAAGCCCTTAGTTTTATCACTGAGAAGTGGTGTGCACACAGTAGGGTCACTCAAGTTTCTCCTGAGGTGAACAATGGTTACCAATGAATAAAGGCAATATCCACTAACCCCATTTGCAACTCTTAATAACCTATATTATAGAATATGATGAATTACCTGTCTCAGGTGTGGTAAACCCCCTGAAGAAATTTAAAATTTTTAAAGCTCCTGATTATTTTGAAAAAAAACTACATATTTTTGATTAGTTTATATTCTGGTCAGAAGGAATCCTAATATTCACAAAAGACGAAATTCATTTGCAATTGTTTCCTAGAAAGTATAGCACATGGATTAATATTCACTTATATTAATGATAATTTCAAATGAATGGATTTAAATTGATAAGCAAAGTTTTGTAGACAGGTAGACCTAAATTCAGATTTTGCCTCTGGCATTTGCTAGCAGGGTTACCGTTGGGCATTTTCTTAACTTTTTTGAGCCTTTGTTTACCCATGCACAAAAGAGAAATAATAATACCTATTTGTACTGGTGTTACGATGAATGTACTATATAATGTGTATAAACACCTTAACCCAATGCATCAAGTTGACACTCAGTAAACAGTGGCTATAATTACTGTATAAAACACAGTAGCTCTGCATCAGAAAACAAGAGGCCATTGGAGAAAATTTTCGAATGTGGCATTCAGTAACTCACTTATATTTTTATGCAGTGAATTTTCCCACATATATATAGACATACAAACGCATACACACACACGCAAGCACATTTTGCCTGGTGTATATGTGTGCATGTGTGTGTGTGTGTGTGTACATGTACATATCATTTACATAAGGAAAAATGAGATACTTGGCTGCCTGAAAGTATATGATACATGAACTTCTAGCTTTCTTTTCTAATAATTTCTGACAGCTGTATAACACTTCATAGCTCAAAAATAGATCTGTACACATTATTGTCTGATCTTCACTACAGCAAGACAAGACAAATGACGTTATACTCTTTATACATGGGGTACACAGAGATGTTAAGTGATTTACCTAATGTCACTTAACTGCAGTGAGCAAAATAAGGGTAGAAGAATAAACTTGGAGTCTGTTTCTGGACTGTTTGGTAAAAAAAAAGCTAATAATGCTGTTCTTCCTTGGAATATTGGCAGAGTAATGTCCTAAATGAAGAGTATTACGTTTAAGTATAGGGCCAGGAATGAGCATATTATAAAATCCAGGACATTATTCAGATTTTGGCAGGTGGATGGAATTAGTTTCTCTTCAATAAATGTTTACTAAGACATTCTCACTTGTTGCATTGCTTAAAATAGCTAAACATTATCATTTCCACTGTTATTTCTAAGGCTTGTGTGGAAATGGGATGGGCCAGAGTTGGAAAAGCTGTCACCAGGAACTTAGGTCTCCCTCAGGCCTGGACAAAGTCCCGAAGAACTAAACATAGGAAAATGTCTAGGAATTTCTTAAGAAATTAGCACATGGAGCCAGATTCCAGAAAAAAAATCTATTCTTTCGTCATATGAGTTAGTCACAAGAGAGGGAAAATAACCCAAGGAAGCCATTTTATTCATTTATAATTTATTGTGTTGGGTTAAAATATTTCACTGATTCAGGAAATGTCTTAAAAATGCTTTCTTTTTTTTTAAAAAAAGGAATTTGTTGTTTTTTTTAAAATGGAAACTATTATACATATTTATGGGGTACAGAGTTATACTTCAATACACGTATACAATGTGTGATGGTCAAATCAGGGTAGTTAGCATATTTATCATCCCCAAATTTATCATTTCTTTGTGATGAAAAATTTTGAACTTCTCTCTTCTAGCAATTTGAGAACACACAATAAATTACTGTTAATTATAGATGCCTAGCACTACTGTATACCACTAGAACTTATTTTCCTATCTACCTGCAATTTTGTGCCCATTAACCAACCTCTATTTTGAGGTATTGCAAAAGGCACTGTAGAGACATAGAAAGTACAAGGCCCAATGCTTTCTAGCATTCTAAATAACTGTCCTATTATTGTATACCTATTAGTGCAATAGCAATATAGGTTAAGTGATGAATTCTTCTTTAATTCTAAGGAGATGAAGGAATGCACACATGCACTTATTCATTCACGTATTTATTCAACAAGCATTTATTTCTCCTTGCACTGGGTAGTGGAATACAAATGTGGGCTTTGAAGTCAAATGGCCTGAGTTTAGATTCCTGGTTCTCCACTAATTAGAGGTGGGCAAAATTATGTGAATCATTAGCTTTCTTGTCTCTAGAATTGACTTGATCATACGATTGATACAGGGATTACGAATATTTGTAAGGTACTCCCCACTGTTCATGACACACACAGTGCTATCATCACTATTCTGTGAAAGTGAATGCTTCTTCACTCAAGGGATGGAGAAGTAGTTGGAGAGTGGAAATATACATACCTAGAGCAATGGGAGATTTTTAATGTGGCATGTAGGGAAGTGCAATCTAATATGGCCCAGAATCCATAGGTGATGACAGAATTTAGAAAGGAGAAAGGGTTTTTAGAGAAAGGGAAACAATAGCAAAAATGCTTTGTGTACACTGTGGTGTCTAGAGCCAGCCATGCCTTTATGCAATATATGCAGCCTGATGAACATCTCCCTGGAGACCACTGTTAATTTAGGAACCAACAACATCTGTGCAATTTAAATAGGACCACAGCCCAAACCGCGAAACACGATTTCCTATTCAGTGTGGTTGAATAGGACCACATCCGTCCCTGGGCTTTGATTTGTGAACTACATGGGTCTAATTGACACTGGGTTATTGCCGTTTCAGATAGCACGCATGATAGAGTTTTGGTGTATTTGGACTTGTCCAAGGTTCTTATGTCCAGAAAGTCCAAATTAGATTTTTGTCATTAGCTTGTCAAGCTTGTCTTAAGCCCACTTAATGAGGTCTGCGGTGGAATGTCTTTTATGTTCTGCGGCCTTTATTCTTAGTCTCAGCAATTCTAAACTGTGGCTGAGAAGTTAATGAAGTTAACGCAGTGCTCACTTGAGGTCTGCTGCTTTTGAAAACACACCTCATATGTGTTTGGGTATTTAAATTCTGTTTTCTAGCTTTTAGGATTTATATCCTCGTGGTGCATTCAAGCGCTATGGAAATAAGACCAGATGGAGGTGACAACCAGCCATTCGGGAAATTACATACACATTACATTTTAGAAAACCAGTGTACATATGTCTATCTGGATGTGTTCATATGCTGTATTATTTTTGTTGCATCCAAATGGTTGAGATTTCAGTGAAGAAGTTACCTAGAATATGAGCATGAGGGTTCCCTTCAGGGAAAGAGCAGAGCCTGCACCAAGCCAAACACGGCCGGATGTAGGGACAGAGTAAAGGTCACTCTACATTTCTCTAACTTCCTTTAGTTTTCTCCATGGTACTCACCACTACCTTATAGTACAAATTTGTTTATTGCCTATCATCGCCTTAGAACGTACACTCTAAGGACAGGGAATTTTTCTGCTCTGTTTAATACTGTAGCATTTGACACATAGTAAGCACTCTATATGTGATAATGAATAAACTTGCTCTCACTGAGATAATGAAATGGTATTTAATTCTCTCTTGTGCTGAAGCCAGCATAACATGGAGGTTTTCTTTTGTCTCTTCAATGATGAGCATGACTGTGAATAATGATGCCTAACATTTATATAATGTTTACTATGTGCCAGGCACCGTTCTAAGCATTTTACACCCCATCCTGACAAAAACCCTTTGATGTGGGGGCTTTTATTCTCCCTATTTTATGAGTGGGAAAAACTGAAGTACAAATACTGTATGACAGAGCCAGGCTTCAAACCCACCAGCCTGATCTTCCACAGCTCATGTTGTTAAAATGTGGTTTCCAGGGTTTGAGAATAAGTCATCTCAGGAATTTATCCACCCCTTCAATTAGCAAAAATCATCACCTAACCATGATCTCTTAGTTCTGTTCTATTCTTAAATATGTTATTCATTTCAACCCAGTGGTGCAAGGAGAATTGTTCCCATTTTGCTCTAAGGAGTAGGAATATGTAGAGGCAATCACTTTTTCTATTTTATATCTCTTTATTGATTTGCCTGCCCTTCTGTGGAAAAGGAGACTAGATGATTAATGCTGTAAATAAATGCTCTGGGTTTCTGTGCTAGTTAAAATATTGTGTTAACAAGCCCAAAGCATATTGTCAAGCTAAATGGAAAAATTGGTATTTAGGATTTTATCTTGGCTTACTCATGGTTACTCAAATTCATTCTTACTGACTCAAATTGCAATAGATTTAGATTTTAAATTAAAACATATCATAGAACTTTTAGCAACAAATGCATCTGCCCAACTGGTTTTGGTAAGGCCAATATTAAAGATTAGTTTGTATACCTCAGTACAGAACCCATGTAATATTATAGGCTTTATCCCAGGTGAGTGCTGGAAAAAATGGAAAGGCCAAAATAGAATTGTAAATCTCCTAAAACCTGGTAAAAACATAAGCAGTTAGGTAGTGGACAGTGTGTGCAGTCTAATGGCTGACGAATCTTCAAAAAACATGGCACAGTTTTTATGGATGCATTCCTTGGCTAGGGAAACTGTGTTTCATAGCTAGAAAGCACCATATCTTCTTTAAAATTGTGAATTACATTCATTACATATACATTTCCTTGAAACCTTTCCTATTGTCTATCCACACAGCAGTATTACGTTACCAATTCATTTCCCTGGCCCTCCTCCAATCAGTCCAGATATCAAAATATTTTCTTGCATCCCTTTCTCTCCTGAATTAATCAGTTCCATGGAATCTCATTCAAAAATAAAATAGCTTTATTTGGGGTTTACATAATTCTATTGATTCCTTTTATATAATATGCACTTACATAATCTTGATATTACCTACCATGTAGCTCCCACTTACTTAGTGAGATAATTTATCCAACATGCTTAGCAATAGTAAGCACATGGTAACAAACTCCAAGATTAGGCATCTATTACCTGTAAACATATTTAAATACCTTGGAAGAGAATTGAAGAAATCCATTGCACACACAAGACCTTTTGGATGAGCCCATGATTTTTTCCATTCAGACTCAGATTAATGAAATCATACATTTGTATTAAATTATTCTCTTGGACTTCATGCTCTCTCTAGTCTATTTCCTTATACCTTTCCTTTCATATATTATGAAAACAACTAATCCTCATCTAACAATCATCATCATCACCATCATCGCTACCATGATAAATAAACCTCTGAAAAACACTACCAATATTTATAGCGTAGTTTACAGCTCATAAGGCACCTTCCTATATGTTTTCTTTCCACAACCCACAGAGGTTGTTGTTGCAAGTACAGAGGAAACAGATCATGGAGCTAGTGTGGGACAGATCTAAGATTTGGTGTATGACTCTTAGACTGAACACCACAATAATAAAAGGGAAATTTGTGAGATTATTCATGCTGCAGATCATTTTTAATAACACATGCAGGCATGTCTCACCTTCACAGAATAAACTTTTTTAACTAATCAGTTATTGAGCTTGACCTTAAAGAATGTAGACATTCTCTCCTATATCTCTTCCCCTGCCACCTCCAGTTAAAGTCTTTGGAGAAGGTTCTCAGACATTGGCTTCCAGCTGCCCCAAGCTCTTCTAGCAGGCAGAAAGGTACGCAGGTCCTCGGTGTATAAGGCTAGGAATATTTGCTTTGTCATCAGGGTTGTAATATGGCAAGGGCAGAAGTATGGCAGGTCATGGAATTTAATGAGGAAAACATCCTAGGGATGAACAAGTTCTATATAATGTTTCTAATACTGCAGCATTCCTTGTGACTCCACATAAATATGTCTAACAGCTTTATAGCTGTAGAAGAGATGAACGGCCCATGCTTTTTGCAAATTACTTGTGTTGTTGAGTAGTATGAGAAATAGGAATATGCCAGTTTCTTATTTAAACAGTTCACTAAGTGACATGAACATTTCAGATAACAGGAAAGATGTATCTGCTGGTGCAGTTTTGAGTGCTTAGTCCTCAAAGGTACAAGAGGAAGTGAGAAATGAAAGAGGAGGATTTATGTAGGACTGAGGGAGATGTGCCTTAACCATCACTATTATCAACTAACTATTATTATTGTTCCATCATATACCCTAAATTTGGATGTCATTTCCATCCTTAAATGGCTTATTTCTGAATAGATTGTTACTTTTGCTGACTATTTTTTTGAGTATCTGAAAATATTTTTTAAAATACGAAGTTTTTTTGGTGTAGAGAATATTTAATCTTTTGTATCTGCATTTTTAATCAAGAAAATGTTGAGGTCAAAGTAAATTTTTGTGACTTTGACTATTTTGTGGTGGTAGAGAGTAAGAAAAAAACATTTTTAATTGACAAAAATGATATATATTTATCATGTACAACATGATGTTTTGAAATATGTATGTATACATTGTGAAATGGCTCAATTAAGCTAATCAGCATATGTATTACCTTATATACTTATTTTTTTGTGGTGAGAACACTTAGAATCTACTGTTTAGTAATTTTCAAGAATTCAATATATTGTTGTTATTGAACTTACTCCTCCTAACTGAAATTTATACCCTTTGACCAACATCTCTCCATCCCATCACCCTTTGCAGCCCCTGTTAAATATATTCTACTCTCTACTTCTATAAATTTAACTTTTTTAGATTCCACATATAAGTGAGTTCATACAGTGTTTGTCTTTCTGTATCTGGTTTATTTCACTTAACATAGTGTCCTCAGGGTTCATCCATGTTGCTGCAAATGACAGGATTTTCTTTATTAAGGCTGAATAGCATTCCATTATGTCTATATACCACATTTTCTTTATCTGTACATCTGTTGATGGACACTTAGGTTGACTTCACATTTTGGTTATTGAGAACAATGCTACAGTGAATATGGGAGTGCACAAATCTCTTTAACATACTAATTTCATTTCCTTTGGATATAAGCCCAGTAGAGAGATGGCTGGAGCATATGGTAGTTCTATTTATAATTTTTTGAAGAACTTCCATATTGTTTTCCCTAACGGCTGTACTAATTTACATCCCCACCAACAGTGTGCAAGGGTTTTCCTTTCTACATATCCAAGATAATGCTTATCTTCCATCTTTTTAATAATAGCCATTCTGACAGGTGCGAGGTGATATCTCATTGTGGTTTTAATTTGCATTTTCGTGACGATTAGTGATGTTGAACATTTTTTCATATACCTGTTGCCCAGTGTAGGTCTTCTTTTGAGAAATGTCCCCATTATTCAGGTTCTTTGCCCATTTTTTAATTAGGTTATCTGTTTTCTTGCCATTGAGTTATATGAGTTTCTTATATATTTTGGATATTAACCCCTTAATAGATGTATAGATTGCAAATATTTTCTCCCATTTTGTAGGTTGTTTCTTCACTCTGTTGATTGTTTCCTTTGCTGTGCAGGAGCTTTTTAGTCTGATATAATCTCATGTCTCTATTTTTGTTTTTGTTTCCTGTGCATTTGGGGTCATAGCCAAAAAATTATTGCCCAGGCCAATATCGTGGAGCTTTTCCCTTATGTTTTCTTCCAGTAGTTTTACAGTTTCAGGTCTTATGTTTAAGTGTTTAATTGAGATTATTTTTGTATATGGTGTGGGATAAGAGTCTAATTCCATTCTTCTGCCTGAGGACATTCAGTTTTCTCAACACCAGTTATTGAAGAAACTTTATTTTTCCCGTTGTGTGTTCATGGCAACTTTGTCAAAATTAATTGACCTTAAACAGATGAATTTATTTGGGGGCTTTCGTTGTTTTATATGTCTGTTTTTATGCCAAGCACCATGTTGCACGTTGTTTTGGTTGCTACAGTTTTATAGTATATTTTGAAGTCAGATAGTGTGATACCTTTAGCTTTATTCCTTTTGTCCAACGTTACTTTGGCTATTTGTGTTTTTTCCTGTGCTTCCATATGAATTTTAGGATTTTTTTTCTGTTTCTTTTATACATGTTTTATAGGTTCCAGTGTATTTCACTTCCTTGGTTAATTTATTCCTAAGAGGGTTTTTTTGAGTTTTTTGTTTGTTTGTTTTTGTGTTTTGTTTTTTTGTAGCTTTTGTAAATGGGATTGTTATCTTGATCTCTTTTTTGATAGATCATTATTAATGTACAGAAATGCTGCTGATTTTTGTATGTTGACTTTGTATCCTGCAACTTTACTAAACTTAGTTTTAATTGCTTTTTTTTTTTAATGCTGCTGATTTTTGTATGTTGACTTTGTATCCTGCAACTTTACTAAACTTAGTTTTAATGGCTTTTTTGTGTGTGTGTGTGTGTGTGTGTGTGTGTGTGTGTGATATATTTAGGGTTTTCCATATACAAGATCATGTTATCTGCAAAGAGGTACAACTTAATTTCTTCCTTTCCAATTTGGATGCAAAAAATATATTTTGACCATATTTAAAAAAACAAATGAAGAAAAGTCTACCAATTGAATTCTAAAAATAACTAATGGAGATTGACTTAAAAGGTTTATTTTAATTTTATCCCATGCAATAGATATTTTGTCCATCTCTAACATCTTCTAAGTTCTGACAGCGAAACATTACGAAGTATAATTTGTGCACACTGACAAAACAAAAAAAGATTTTAGAATTTGCAGGAAGACAGAGCTGCTGGTTTCCTACTGCTCACCTGGGATGGTTTTAAACTCTGAAAGGGACTATAGAACAATCTGCACACAATTAGCATTAAAAGGAGTTCCTGTAAGAAGTCAAATATTCTTAAGGAAACAAATTGGCAGAGCTCCACATCCTGTTTGGATTGCAGAAGAGAACATGTTGTACCTTTCTGTACCATAGAGTTACCGGCAGAGAGGTGAGGATACCTTTTGTATACTAATGTACTTGTTTGGTTTGTCAAAAGGCCCTCTCCCTTCACAGCCAGAGGAGCCATTCCCAGAATGCATGCAGGCAATCAAAATATGTGCAAATCCTATAAGCTAAGGACACACCAACTTTTGATTTATTTATTGAAGTGTGTCTTGCTAAACAATTTTTTTAAAAAACTAACCCCAAAGGGCAATAAGCTAGGCCTCAATTAGTCCTACATGGATAAGAAAGATGAAGATTAAAGGACCTTCGGCAGGAATGCCCTGCACATGTTGTCTGTCTCAAGATGTAGGCTCAATCAGGTAAGTTTAAACAGGGAAAGGTAAACACAGAACCATCACTCTGTGTTCATGCAGAGCAGTAAGACTTTCTCAGGAGCATGCTCATCACAAACTCAACTCAAGTAGGCAGCACATTTCTCAACAAAACATACATATGAAAGTTTTTCTTTCTTATTTTCCTGTCCTAATCTCATTACTATGTGTCAGCAGTATGTTAGGTATTGATAAGGAAATACAGACATTCAAGAAATTGATGGGTAGGTTTTCATAAAAATGGCATGGTTGACATACAGCAGATATTAGATAATGAAGGATAGGTCAAGACCAGTGCTCTGTAGAAAGAGAACAAAATGACATAAACCAAGTTTGATTTTTAAATCTCTACAGGACTCAGTGTTTTGTAATGAATGTTTCCTTTCCATTTTATATGCCAAGAAGTCAAAACACACAACTTTTGCTAAGTAATGAGCATCAATCAAAAGTTCCAAGTTGAAAGCAAGTTGAGAAAATGAAAGGATATTATTGGTGAAACAGCCTTTTTGTGTGTTCTAAGTGCTGTATTGACAACCATTAAAAAGAAATACTAAAAGGACTGAAGTAATGTACATGGTGTCCAGATATGGGGGCATTTTTCTTTCAACAATTCAACTAGCTCAGGGAATTCACCTGTGTCTGATAATTTTTGGTACGATTAGCAAATCCTTACTTCCTTTGAATCACATAATATATTTGTGAGTTCCTGTCAGTTGCTGCAAAGTTAAATTTAAAACCCCAGTCTTGGCTCCATGAGATAAAATATTTTTATAGGATGTCTATTTTCTTGACCTTATTTCCAGCGTAATATGTATTACTCCTACATAATCCCATGCCACCATGGATCCAGAACAAAACATCATATTTTATGGCATCTCCCCTTAATAAATGTCTTTGGGGCCATACATTCATCCACATACATAAAAAGTGGGATGGGAAAGTGTTTGCCTTACCAAACCCTAGAATCACAAAAGCTATCGAGGAAGGTGAACGTAGCTGCCCTTATTGAGCGCCTACAATGTTCTAAGTAGTTTACATATATAACTTCTAATTGTCACAACAACCCAGGAAAATGGACAACATTATTACTTTTTTGTAGAAGAGAAATCTAAACTAATTGTGTTAAATCAACCTTTCAAAGGTTTTCCAGGTCAGATTTTTAAATGAGGGCTAACTCATATTCTTCTTATCAGACCATAATATGCTACTTCACTATCTTGAGAAGGTGTACCAATTTAAAATATTAAAAGAATCAATGGTGTTCATGGTCAGTTGTTAAAAAACACTAAGTCCTATCCTATTTCTCAACTGAGACTCCTAGGTTCTCTTGTAATCAAATAACCAAGTCCTGCATTTTGCATGCTGTCTAGGGAAACATAAAAAGGTGGATAAAGGAGAAAAAAATAAAACAAGAAAAGAGAATGTTGCATGTGTCTACTATGTGGCGGCTCTTAGAGGAATTAAAAAGAAGATCCTTGTTTTCCCACTAATTTATTTCTGTTTAGAAGAGAAAAGGGTGGCCTGGGGAAGGGTAAATAGAGGATACTGATGAGCAAAACACAGCAGAGAAGGGTTGGCTTGGGAGGTAATTCTCCCTTTCTCTGGTCATCCCACCCTTCACTGAATGAGAGTATTCCGTTTGGCTTTCAAGCTAGGGTTGTCATGCAAGAAGTCTATGTTAATTTCATATTTTCTCATAACTTTCTTTTGGGGATAAGCATTTTGGTTGTCTCCTGTTTATTATTTCAAAGGCATCTATATGCTAATATGTTTTATGCTAACTATTTTCATGTTTGCCCCTTAGGTTATGCTTCATATCACCCACTAGGAAGGATCATCTCTCATGAAAACTTTCGAATTTGATTTTGAAAATTATTCAGAAAAATTTAAGCCATGCTATCTCTCGATGTAAAAACGAATATGCTCTGGAGAATCTTATAATTCACAGAAAATGGACTGGGATAACATTTGCGTTCTCGTGCTACCAAATACTCTTGAGAAGGACAGCCAGGTACTCAAA
Organism: Galeopterus variegatus; assembly: GCF_000696425.1. Taxonomy (NCBI): domain Eukaryota; kingdom Metazoa; phylum Chordata; class Mammalia; order Dermoptera; family Cynocephalidae; genus Galeopterus; species Galeopterus variegatus. Next base: position 223,146 of record NW_007727754.1, on the reverse strand, counting down.
TCATTTGACACTGTGACATCCAAATGTCGGAAGAATGTACAGAATAAAAATCTAATAACAGACTATTAGACACCACTAAATTACTATGTTTGATCCAGAGTTGCAGAAGGAAAAGCTGTTTTCATCCTCCACAGTGTCTGAGGTGTATTAACTGCTTCTATTACTATAAATACCATATTTTAATTGTATGTCATCGTTCCTTAACATCATTTCTAGAAGGTTAATTCTAATGATATTAATACCTGCAGCTGAGTTTGTGCTTAGAGGTAAAATCAAGTAAAATAGGAATCTCATATAATCAGCTTGATGTTTTCTTTCAGCACTTTTATTACAGACATTTTAAAAATAAAGTTGTAATTTGTTTGAGAGCAGATTGCTATTTTTTAAAAAAAATGGAAGTTAGCCAATTAACCTGTCTTAAAAATTTTTTTTTCAGGCATCTTCTTTTTAAGATAACCAAGGCTTAAAAACTGATCCCTTGACATGAGATATTAAAACTTAGATTACTTTGGAGGGTATTTTACTCTTTTTCATTGGTGGGGAATTGGACTCCTTTTGTTCCCATGCACTTCACAGGTGCAAAGAAAAGTCCTCATTTCACTCCTGTGTTGTCCTCTGCCCTGTTCTGTGCTTAAGAAAAGTGAGGAGTCAGAAACACCAGGAGATTTCTCCTCTAGATTTAAGTTCACTTTGTGAACTGGCTTCCTCTTTATCCTGTTCCTCTCTCCACCTTTTCAGTAGCTTCACCTAATTTCCTTTCTATCTTGTAAATGCTTTCACTTTTAGACCTCAATAGTGACTTCATTCTGCAAGAAGTGTAGCCCAGATGCTGGTATTTCTCCCCTAGGCTCATTTTAATGCCTCTTAGCTCCAAGACAGCTTTGTTAATAGAAGAGTTTGCTTTCAGGATTGGAAGAAAGGTCTCCTTCTGAAAGGGGGCCTGACAAATAAACTAGGCTCTCCTCCAGACAGGAGGGATCAGAGTGGGCCTACAACAGGCAGGTGGAGACAGGTATCTGGACAATGCGTTCTGGGACTGCCACCCAGCCTTTCAACACTTACGGTTATAATCTCTGTATAAGTAAGTCGGAAGAACCAATGCTGGGGATACATTTGGTACATTGGCTAGAATAAATGATTGTCACATAAGGGTAATATAACATTTTGTTGAAACCTGGCTGTTTGGTACATTCTGTTGCAATAAAAGACCTTGCAGTAGTTTATGTGCTAAACCCTGTGACCCATCACTTTCTTTTTACTCTACATATGTGCCTGTGATGATAATAAAATAACTACACATTTTTCCTTTTAAAGTTGTGTTCGGAAAAGGATTTATTGAATCAATACATTTGGCCTTAATGCAGCCCAAGCTAAGGAGAAACTTTCTCTTCTTGTTCATCCCTGAACATAATTCAAAGATAAGTCAAGTAGAAAGGCAATTTGTGTGCAATTAGGCTCCAAAATTTATTAGGTGCTGGTGTACCATGCAACCTGATTAAGGAGGCTGCTATGAGAGTATTTTCTATGAGTGTATTATTCTCTCTTCATGCACTAAATTCCATGAGCACGGGAAAGATGCTTATCAGCAGCTATTAGCTGGTAGCTCTAGAAGGAGGCTGCACATTGTGGACTTTTAACAAATGTTTGGTGAATATAGGTCAGTCTACATGAGCAGTGAAATTTGGTTCAACACAGCACCATACATGCTGTATGATCTGGAAAGATTGGCACTCCTGAGCCTGTAATGTCCATGGAGCATATTTAAATGCTCGCTTTATGGTTAAAGCAAACTTTATGGCTTTAAGCCTGGATTTGAGCCTCAGCATCAATACCTACTTGTTTTCTGACCTAGATGAGTCTTTTGGTCTCCCTGAGCCTCATTCTTCTCATGGATAATATTCAGAGAAAAAAATCACATTTACTCAAGTTGGCTGTGAGGATTAAGTGGGCTGATGTCTTTGCATGGTGCCTACCCATAGTAAATGTTCAATTAATGGTCACTACGTCTATAATCACTTTCAATATTATCACTTACTATTTCAGTAGTAATAATACTTTTAGGATTGTTATTGTCATCATTATTAATGATATGAATGGTTATGCAAAAATGGTTATCAAAATTTTTCCTCACAAAGAACTCAGGTAGTGGAAATAAAAAAATACATGCATTAAATAGTTTTTCTGACAGTGAAACAGGGCCTATAAAAAAATGATGTGGAAAACTTCCAGTTTTAAATGTGATTCACTGGAGGCCTATACATCATCACGAAGTTTGAATAAATACTGCTATTTACAAAAAAAAAAAAAAGTCTGAGATGCTCCACAAGGTGAACACTTTAAAAATTCACAAAATTTTATTGCTTGTATCTAACCAATGCCAAATATTCAGATGAGATAAGGAAAAAAAGTCAGTTAAGAGCTAGATTTTTCTACTCATATTGCCAAGAATTCAGATGTCTAGCTAATACGTTTACTTTTCACTTTCTTTTGGATATCTGATACTATGAAAGCTATTTTGTGATTGGCTTCCTATGTTGCTGGTAGTGTGGGCTTGTTGATTACAGTGTGCAATATGAAATCCCTGAGAATGAAGCTTTCCATAGGTAAAGACATCTTGTTGTTTGAAGAGCTCTAGTGAGGACCCAGGACATCTTCCTGAGGCCAGAATATTATATGAAAGCATGCAGCAAGGTCTCAAGGCCATTACAAAATTTTCGCCTTGCTGCTAAACGAGAGAAGAATAAATAGGCTTATGTTTGCCTCTAAAACACATGGCTCCGCACAGAAAGAAAAGTCAGATGTTAATTAAACCTTTGCAGGGTTGAAATGGATTATGCCATTCTGTATTAAAAAGTCAGCTTTGACTTCTAATTGCATGCTAGAAAAAAGAATTTTAAAAAAAAAGAGGATCCACAAATATATTTGCTAACAAATGTACAAGTCTTATTTAAAGTAAAAGTAGGAATCTCTTTTTTTTTTTGTATTTGGAAGGGCTCTAATGACAATAAGCCTTCATTAAAATAATATCTTAAGTGTATATTTATATGTTTCTTTTAATTTTCACTCTTTCTTGTGTATTTCCCTCTTTCACAAAGCCACCCCTCAAAGAAAATGTTGGCAATAAATTAACATCTATACTCTGGTGTATTTTATAGTGTTTCATTTTAAACATTCACACTTGGATTAAAGCACAGCATCATTTACCTTTCACAATGCTTGGCATAGAGACTAAATAAATAGCAATTAGAAAATAACCTCACTAGAATCATAGTGATGTTTTCCTAGATTTCATTTCCATTCTGTCAGTCTTCAGTGAAGTTGGTATAATTTCTCCTCAGATGGGCAAGATCTGGAATTGTTCACAGTCACAAGTGAGAAACAAAATAAGAGAGATTTTTATTTATAAGACTGCCTTTCTCTTATCTATTGGGCTTGCTTTCCAGACTGTCTGTCTGTCTTTGGAAAGCAAAGTCAATAAAAATGATTAGAGTTGGCATCTCACAAATGTACACCCTTAAACCATGAAGCAGTAATGCTGTGCAGGAAATATTTGTCTGACCTTTTCAAATTGCATCCAACTGTCTTGGGAATTTCTCAGTGACTAGAGGTAATAAGGTTCAATCCATTTTACTGGCTGGCTTCGAATTTAGTTCTTCCAAAGCTCTCACTTATCTATTCTTTGCATCTTGGTCCTGGCATCATCCATTCAATACAGAAGTCCATGCATCTAATCTTTTTTCTCCTTCTCAGGTTTTTGCTAAAGGATCACACTGTGGAATCCACAACCATGACAATTGTCCACTTACTGCCCCCTTCCGGAACAAAATATGAGTATTAGATGTGAATATTAGTGGACAGGTTGTCTTTTGAGAAGCCCTTGTTGAATGTAATTAGTTTTTAGATTTCCTCCCATCTTACATCTCAGTTTTTACCTATGTGATTTATGCCTCAGCAATCTTCATTACACAAAACTTTTTCCACTTAACTATACCATAGGCACTCTCTAGAATATTAAAGAGGCAAAAATAGATGAATTTGGGGGGTGTTAAATTGATTTCAGTTTTTCTTCTGTGAGTCCGAAAGCAATGGACAAATTTTCCCAGTAAGGAAGGAGTCATCCAAGTGTGACATGCTAAAAGCTGGGTGGCTTCACCGTGTTCCCTGAAGGAGAACAGAAAACAGAAGCTGGGACACATTTCCTGACCTCGCAAAAGTGTTGTATGTCAGGAAGTCTTGACAAGGAGTTAAAATGCTTGTCTTACTTTCTATATTTAGAGCATGCTGAATGTGATTCTAGGGAGATATCAGTGTTTCCTCATTTGTAGGACACACCAAATTCAACAGCGTACTCTGTTGTTCGCTCCCATCCATTGCCTTCTGCAGAGAAGATTAGAATCTTGGCTGGAATTTCCTGTGGTCAGTGGAGCTTGGAGCCTCTTTCTGGCTTGGAAGGCATGTTCATGGGCAAACAGCCACCAGGAGCAGAAAGTCTTTTTGAAGTTGCCCTTCTAAGAGTCTGTGTTTTCTTGTACACTAATTGTCAAGTTTGATCATCATAAGATGTTTGGCTTTACAAAAATGAGATCATTTCAAACAATCCTATTTAGAATGCATTACATTTCAGCAATGTGTTTTTTTCTTAAAAGAGACTGCATAGTATACTTACGCCAAAATGTATCTTCATAATGTGGTTTATATTTTTCATTTTAATTTTTTTAATGTTTGGTTAAAGCTAAAATGAAATGTACAAAATGTGTTTAAGAATAAGCTACTGTTTTGTCATCTGAAATTTAATCCATCTTGATAGTAGAGTCACAGTCCTGCTGTTGTCCATTTACAACCTAAGTATGGTTAGCTGACATTTTGATGAGTAGAGATGAGGTATTCTGATGGTTTTGCAAAAATCAGATTTATCCAGTATTTGCAATGCAGCTTACTGCCTTTATTACCAGCTGGGGAAGAGTGAGACTTTCAGGTGCAGTAATTAAAGCAGGTCTGTTTCATGAGTGGAGCTGCAGTACACCTGAGAGGTTGTTACTGCAGGTGTGTGTATGTCTGCATGCGTGTGTGCAGTCATGTGTGAGATGTGCACGCTAACTTGAATTTGGAATTGGAAGACAACAATCCCTAAACCAAATGGATTCTAGTTTCTCCCTGTGGATGTCATCTCTCAGTAAATTGGAATCTTGGCTATACCTATGAAACCGTTTCAGAACAGAGAATGGCTTAGCCAGTTGGGTCTAATCATTACACATGTAGTGCCTCCTCTTTCTTATTTCTAAAATTCATCATCTTTCCTACCCTTCAGGACATGGAGGAGAAACAAAGTCAATGTTCAGACTTTGCAAGCATAAAGCGATTTGAATCTGGTGGAAGAAAGGAATGAGGTGGTGCTGGGGACCCTTTGTACTGTGTTATTTTGCTTTGCCGGGTGTTCTTAGAGTTTGGGGGTGGCTGGGAAATTAATCAGGAACTTTCAGGTAGAGAGGCACATGGGGAGCAGGACGCCTAGTCAACAGTGCCAGGAATGACAGTATCTGTTTCTTTTAGGATAACTAATATGTACAGGGTGTTATCATTGAGAACTGATGTAGCTTCATTCTATCTCCACAGGACCCCAATAAGACCAGCACAACTATCCCAACTAGCCTCGATTTACAGGAGGAGAAAGTGAGGCTAGAGAGGGGGATTGTGTGAAGAGAACTATTTTTACATGAAAAGGAATAAAGTATTTATTTGTTGTAATCAGTGGGTTTTTGACTTCTCCTCTCTTTTCTTCTAACTTGACTTCTTCTCCTTTATTTGTCTTTTTTCAAAGAGAGAATACAATGAGGCCAGATTGTTAAATACCGTCCCACTGGATCTTCTTCAACAGCACAGCCATTCTTCTCTCCTTCCTCATTGAGTTGCTTTCAGTAGAGCTACCTATTTAATTATTTTGAAAGCTTAATAAGGGCCAAGAGTTCCAGCTAGTGGCTTATATTATCATCACCTACTTTTTTATTACCTTAAAATAATATCGCAGGTGGCCGAAAATGGTGATGTGTGCTGATCTCACAAACTCTCATTGAACCCTGCCTAATCTATCTTTTGTCTGTGTTAATGATTGCCCAGGGATAAAAGGAGGAAAGTATAGATTGAGGAAAGCAGATGTTGAAAGGTATTTTTGTGGCTAACCCAGTAAAACCTGTTTCTATATAAATAATGTGTTTCTATATCAGGATATCTAGGAAATTAAATCTCTTCATATATACAACTGAGATCTTTTTTCTTCTTCTATTTGCCTTGCATATCAATATTACAAAAATAAACATCCTTGCTTGTCAAAGCAGGCTTGTTATTGTGCCATGAGTTCAGTGGAGATATTGATGCATAGGGATTCGATTTCACTCTTAGAGTGACGCCTAATAGACTTCAATTTGTATCTCAGTGAAGAGACTGGCTTATTTATCCCCGGCAAACTGGGCATCTTGTGTTGCCACAGCATCACTTTAGGCTCCTGATACGAAGGCCTGCAACCTGACAGGGCCCCATTTGTTCCCAGACATATCAGAAGACAGAAAATTGATCCAAATCTAAGCAGAGTAGTAGAATCTCAAAAACTGTGTCACCACCATTCACTGCAAATATACTCTTCCTAGAGTGGGGGTTCCAAAGATGCATCTCACTTGTGATGAAGGTCCCCTTCTAAAAAATTTCTAACAGAACTACACAGAAAAGGCAGCATAGTTTTAGATGCAAATATGACTTCAAGATTTCTCTCTCTCTCTCTCTTTCTCTCTTGAATATGCATGTGATCTCAGTTCATGGTTTGTAAAAGACTTTGTGTTTTGCACAAGGCCCCTTCCATTCCCACTATCACCCATTTTTGAAATAAACTTGAATAAATGCCCATTTTTGAAATAAACTTGAATAAATGGTTCTGAGACTATCTGCCACACACAGTTCATCTTCTACACTTTGCTTTCCATTACTGCCGAAGGAAGGAAAATGACAGCATCAGCTTTAAATCTGTAAATTGAGTAGTGGGGCACCTGCCTGTGCTTCTGTGATATACTAGTAATCTCCACTTACTGTCAGGGCTGCAGCAGTATTTATTCTCCCTTAATTGGAGCCCCACTGATACCCTGTGGGATTTCCTTTCCTTTGCAAGGCAATATATCCATATACACCTAGAGCATAGCCACCATGGTGTATTGCAATATTATAGTCAGAAATATCAACATGAGGATCAAAATTAAACCAACACCTAGGCTAATGGAGTTTCTAGACTGCCTTCTAATATTATTAGGAACTCACCATTTTTCTCAGTGTTTATCTTTGGAGTTAAAGCAATGTCAGCAGAAGCCCAAATTGAATACACTTTGTCACAGTATTTTCTCTTCTGTTTAATTTGTCATTTCATTGCTTCAAGGAAGTGTGGGGATAACTGATAAAATTACCAACTATTAGCCATAATGAGCAAGTAAAAAACAAACACAAGAGGTTTGAGCACTATATAGAAATGTTACCTTTTAAATATATTTTCCTCTTTTTTAGGTGAACAAGTATATAAGATGCCTGGAAAAGCCTTAATTTTATTAAGATTAAATTAATTAAAATTAATAAGCAAATCCCCTTTATCTTAACTTCGGATGTCAAAACAGAATTCGTTGTGTTGGACATTACAAAGCCACTTCATTGTTTGTATTTATGGTTTCAGCTTTTGCATTTGCTTTTCCCTTGTGCTATTTTTATTTTTGTCATTGAAGTTCATGAAGACTTAATCATTAGCCCTCTAATTTTCCAGGAAAAAAAAAATGTTGGTTTATTGAACTGGCTGCAGAAAAAGAAGAAGGGGAAGATCAATCTGACATTGTAGGTTAATAGTAGGGAACAAAACACATTCATAATTAGAAGAGAAAGGGACTGTCCTTGTTCGTTGCAGTTTATAATAAAAAAGCCCCTCGCCAAAGTGTCTTGGAAAATAATGCATTCAGACTGAGTCGAATTACAGCCTAGCAGATTCTATTTATCTGTAGCTTAAAAAGCAGCTGCGTTTTTATAAAAAAGCAATGAATGTGGCAGTCCTACTTAAAGGTAGAAGAGAAAGAACACCCCTTGTTTTGTAATAAGGGGATTTTCAATTTAAAAGAGCGAGCGAGCCTGTTGTGTGAAGTAGGGTTATTACATTCACTGTATTCTATCTCACCCACCAGGAGGCTAATAATGAAGGGGCCAGGGAAGGAGGCCGGTGCTACAAGGGTTATCTCACAACCTCAGATGCAGGATCAGTCGAAGGAGGCAGACTCGCTTTGGGATGACATTCAGAAAGGCCGGAGTGATGATTTGCAAGAGAAAAGCCTGCCTATTCTTTCCAAGGTAAACAGTTCATTTCATCTGTCAGCTGCATGTTTCAGTATAAAAATATGTTTGTCTAAAGATATCTATAAAGTTTGCCTTTTAAAAAATCATTTTAGGTGTGCGAATATTCTCCTGACCTGCCCGCCCAATGATGAATTATTGGAAACCTGCCTTAGACAAAGGATGCACTTGGAGCTCCAGCACACCTAAAGCCATGCTTTGAAGGATCTGCCAAGCTCACTTTTAATCATGAGAAAGAAATTACCCACATGGAGTCAGCAGAAAATGAGAAAGTAGAGCTCGTGCTGTGAATAATTCCAGCAAGTGCCAAGGGGCTAGTTGAGGAATTGGCTGCATGAGGTGAATATCCTTAGCTTGTACTTAGGGCTTGGTTAGCATATAATCATTTTCTCTTTTAGGAGCCATGACGATCCTAAGTGTATTTCCTAAGTAAAGAGTGTTCAGAGCATTCGTCAGGACGTTGACAGGTTTAATATCATTCTTGCCCTTGTTGTTATTTACTAGGACTAGGTTTATATTTGCAAGGATGCAAAGATCAGTTTAGGCGGAAAGGCTCTCTGGGCCAGTGACTCACCAGCTGTGTGGATTTGTGTGCCTCGCTGTGCCTGCGTGTCCGGTAATTTCTGTCCCTGTGTTTGTATGTGCCCTTGTTCATGTCTTCTCTCTGTTGTGAACACAGGATGGGAGAATTAGCCAACCAATGGGTTCTCAGATGTGGTCCAAGGCTTTCATTTCATTTTTGGAACAGGAAAAAAAGAACGTGTCACATCGTGATTAATGGTCAATCTGAATTTTCAATTCATATGAAAGGAGGAGGGGGGAGGGGATGGGAGTCGAGTGACAAGACTAACCTTTTCCCTTTGGGATGAGCATGATTCAAATTAAACATCACTTTCAGTGTGAAATTAGTTTGAAGGCCTCTTTTCTCTCCCCCGTTGGCCCCTGGTTTAACTCCTTGATGGCTGCTCTTTCAGAGAGAATCCCTTCCGTCCCTGCTCTGGGCCTGAGTTTATTCCCAGTTACCCATCCTCCCTCTTCCTTTGTTTTATTTTTTAAAGTTCAGGTCCAAGAAAAGAATATTTTACTATCTCAGGATTAGCGTGAAAAGAAGAGACAATCCACAGAACTAGCATGATTTTACCTTCTGTCTTTGTAGATGTGTATTTTGGGCTGTTATGTGTTTGTAGAGGTATATTTGAAACATTTCAGGAAAAATAAAAGAATATTTTACTATTTCAAAAGCTTCATTACACACAAGATAAGATTGTCCCTAAAACGTGATTTCCTTGTGTCTCCAACTAATGTCTCAATAAATTAAACAAACAAATATACAAATAACATTCTTCTTTCTTTAAGGATAATTTTTCCCGGGAGGAGGGAGAGAGAAAGCCAGGGATCCTTTGGAAAGACATTTTGAGTGCCCTCTGCTTTGTGCCAGTGTTTGCTGGCTGAGCGAGCCACAGAGCAAGAACAGTGACAAAACCCCCCAAGTTCTCTCCTGAGTCTCTAGTTCCCACATAACTGAGTCACACGATCACCATGCCAACCTTAAGCCATTCTGGCTTCAAGAAAGCATGCACCTCGACACTTTGAAACTACCCTTCAGCCCTGGTCCAAAGGACTCAGGCCCAGACTTGTAGAAAGAACCCGCTGTCCAAGAAAATGCTAGGTGGCTTTCCCATCTGTACACGTCCTTAGCAGCCACAGTTAAGCATTGGCATGTGATTGATTCTCTTCCTGGAGGATGGTGGCTTGTGGGGAAAGGGAAAGTATTGACATGGCTGAGAAACAGGATTATTCTTCCAATGTATTTTCCAAAGGAAAGTGGTAGCGCTGCTCTTCAATACCTCCTGTCCCTAAAGGAAGGAGAGGAGTGGTGGGGAAGTCAGCCCAGGGGGTAGCTTGAGGTAGGGGAGCTGGACGAGCTGGGGGTGGAGGTGGAGGTGGAGTGGGGAAGGTAGAAGGTGAAGACAGATGAGCAGCTGTGTTTATTTTAATATATATCATTTAACCCTCACCTAAAAACAAATTGGAGAGGTTTGGGAGTGCATTAATCTGGACCCAATTAGCATGTCTTTCTCCTTCAAAAGTGCAACCTGAGATTAATGAATGTAAACTAGAATTTCAGATGCAGTGCTGAAATCATTTGCATGTTTCATGCATGATAATTGAATTTATGTATGCACTTCCTTTCATTTAACTATTTCCTGGCTCCTTCTTGTGATTCACAGAAACCAAGATATCATTATAGTAACCTCTAGGTGCAAATAGCTTGCCTAGATTTTACTCCTAGTGAGAAACTCAAATTCTTATTTCCTTTACTTGAATTTAAATAATATAATATTTTTTTGGAAGCAGAGGGCAGTGCTTAATAGTCTGGAATACTGTTTCAGAGTTGGTAAATAGGCACCTCAAGTTTACTTTTGAAAGGTCAGAAAAAAACATGAGAACTTATGGTGCTGAGTTTTTAGTGGTCCCGGAGAATTGGGTTTCAGTGTGACCACTTTAAAGTGTACTAATAAAACTAAGAGCAATGTCACTTGAATGCAGCATAAAGAATGTTCTTGGGCTTTGGACCTGAGTTATTTAGATCACTGAGAGGTTTCAGTGCATGGTATTGTTTTTGGCATAGTTAGATATTTGCTTCCGTAGGTTGGGGTGGGGGATGGTGTCAGCCTCTATGAAAGGCTATAGGGGAGCAGTTAGCACTTGTGGTCCCTTAGTATGCTGTAGGTTTTATCCTTTATTCTTCCTTTTTGTTATTTAGCTGTAGAAGACTTAATGCTTACATAGTGCAAACAGGAGCTAAGGCCTCCCTCCTTTCCACCTGTCCCCAAATGAAAAGTCTGTAAGCCATGTAAGAAAGCTTTGTGGGAAAGAGGTTGAAGTGAGAGGCTTGAAATAATTCCCCTGGTATCAGTTTGTATCAGTGATTTGTCTGTCTTCTGTCTTCCTTGTGTGTTTCCAAGTTCAATGTCAAAGTGATGAGCTTTTCTCTAGGAATTCTCCCCAGTGTCCTTTGTTTTTGGTGAATCTAATGGTTGAATGTTGCTGAGTGTCTCCTGGTCTTGTTTCCTGGTCCTTGTAGCTAAGAATGTCATTGAAGGATAAAATCTTGTTAATTTGTGATGTCACAATTTAAGTGTGCTTCCTGTCACTTGTGTGTAGTTTAAAATGTTCTTTAATGTAGCATGAAATGATTGGTTAGCTTTGAAATGGTTGTGAAGTCATGTGAAGAAAATAAGTTTTGCATCCGACCAAGATAAATTCACTCTAGTGCTTTATGGCTTTTTATTCCTATGTGATAGTAATAAAGTCTCATGTAGGGATGGAAGCCATGAAATACATTGTGAAAAATCATCAACTAAGAAGGGTCCACCAGTATAGAGAATATTAGCCTGGGAACGTGATGGAGAAATGATTTAGTGTATAGCTCTGCTACGTGCTTGGTGTTCCTTTGAGTTTCTCTTTCCTTAGATTTTGACAGCTAAGGAATCTAGATTATAAGAGTCGATTCATCTTCGTAATCGTTGATTAACATGCACATTCGGGTTTGCACATTTCTGTTTATCATACATTTTTCTCCATTTTCTATTAACAAAGATGTTCTAGGGGAACTGTTAATAGTCTACCAGTCTGGTAGGCAGCATTCAATCCTTCTATGCCTTATTTTCGCCAACTGTTGAGGTCTTTCTTCTGAAACAAAGAAGAAATAGACAAATCAGACTTGCCCTCTTGGAAATGTGGTCCAGATTTCTCTACTCCCAAGCTCCAAAAAAGGTATACATTGAATGGGCTAGCTCAACACTTCCTGAGATCTGTAAATCAACTAAGAGTTGTTTTCCTCTGAAGGGTGTGGTAGAGTGGAGAAGCATCTGATGTTAGGAACGAAGGAGGACTTTGGAGTGGAGTTGAGTTCTAAACTCTTCACCACTTCAACTATGTGACCTCGGGCAAGTGATTTAAACTCTGAGCCTCTTTTTTTATCTTTAAATTGGGGAGAGGTAATACCTACCTTGCAAGAGTTGTGAAGATTAAAGGAAGTGATGCATATAGTACCTAACAAAATATTTGACATATATATATTTTAAAGCTCATGAAATATTAGTTTTTCTTCCTTCCCCTGCCTTTCCCCTTGTTTCCTTCTCTCCCCCTCCCGTGTCCTCCTCTTCCTTCAGATGTTTATCTAAAACAGCAGCTTTGGATCTAAGCAGCACCCTTGAGAAAGAAAAGACCTCTTCAAGAATGTATAATTGTACCTCATTTCCATATGTGGCTTAAATGGCTAGGTTGGATCAAGAGTTCAATTTTTTTTTTTTTTACTTGTACTGTTTAATGTTGGCTATTGGCCTATATTTATTTTTACTGTTTTCCATATAGTTATTTTTGCTTGAACTGTTTTAATATTAATTATTGACCTATAGTCATTTTTACTGGTTTTCTGTATTTTTTTCAGTGAAAATTCTAATAAAAATTATTTTTGTTATCTTTTGCCTCTCTGTTTCCTTCACACAATGAGACTTTAGCCAGTGCTCTCAAAATGTCTGGGCTACCCCAGTAAGACAAATGATACCTGTTCCTTAGAAACCACCTACTGGTAGTGCCAAGAGAACTATATCTCACCCCCAACTCCCACCCCCTGCATTTTATTTTCATATCAATGTGTTTAGGAAAACTTAACAATTTAGTTGTTACTTCAATGCTCATTTATTTTTTAAATGTATAAAAGTTAGAATTTGACTATCACCAAAGTCTGTAGAATAATTGTGGATAAGGAAGAGGATTTTGCAAGTACACATACTGAAATTTTTAAATTACAGGGTAATGTAAGGGTGTTGCTACCAAAAATAGAATATAGTAAAAACTCAATGACACCACATTTATATCCAGAGTTCTTTTATTATAATTGAATTTGTCCTTTAAACCCTATACTTACCCCGTATATCCCCAGTTTCTAGTCATGTCTCTGATACTTAGTAGATGTTCAAATATTTGTGCATAAATGAATGGGGAATGGAGGGGAAAAGAAGACAGGGGGAGGGAGAGAGGGAGAACAGTAAAGGCAATAAAGAAGTAAAAGGCCATATCACCATAGAAAATATTTTAGTGTATGTTTAGGGAAGCTGGGCAAACACACACAGACATAAACAAAGGCCTAGTACAATAGTGAAGAGAGTTTCAATTTGCAGTACAGTAGATATTACTGGGCCACTTAGGATAAAATGTAATATGAGCAGTATAGACAGAATCACTGTAGGGATCCAGGGCAAGAAAATTTCCCTAGAATCAGGGAAAGATCCATGTCAGGATATATAACACTTGCTAAATTTCCACAGGCAAGAGTCAAAGATTTGAGAAGTAATTTGTCAAGGAATTCATGAAAAACTTAAGTGAGTGGTTTTTGGAAAGTTTTCTAACATACAATGTGTTCTAGCCTGGAGAATATATTTACTTCTAAATATCTTCATGACTACCATTAGAAGCAGATAGTAGATTTTAATGGACATACTTAGATTAATTAATTGCTGCTGAGTCTCATTGGCTGCAATTAGCTCTTACCCACGTGAGATAGGATGAGTCTAAGCTGCCAGTACTCCTGTGATTTCAAGGATGCCCATGTACCTGCCCAGTCCCTTCCCGCTCTTTACTCTTGGTGTGGTTGTATTTAAACTCCACTACTTGCTTTAACTCTGAGGTAACTTGTGCAATAGCAGTTGCCTTTAAGAAGGGCTTCCCATCTCCCAACAGCTCTGGATATTGAATCAGTCACTAGACACTGGCCTTTCTAGGGTTATTGGTTGACAATAAGTCTCACAGGGTATTCCTATGTAAAGTGCATATAAATGTGGTAGCCAGGGGAGCAGAATGCAATGCAAAGGGATCTCACTCAGCAAATGAGTAAGTCTCTCGATCTTGCCGGTGGCCTTGGTGCAAGCAGAAGACATGAGCATCAGCAGAGGGTGAGAGCGTGCAAATGGGACAGAAGCGTCCTTCTCACTTAGTTTCACTCCATGCACTCATCAGAAGTTTCTCCTCATCAGAGATTTCACCTGCAACATTGTTTTAGTCAATGGAGGATAATATCCATGGGAACTGGGTTTGGGCAGCTTAAGGAAATCCACACATTGTCCTACACATCAAATTCCAAAATGGCGCTGTGGAGTCATGAGGCCTCTGAGAAAGGTGAAATAAACAGTTCAGAATTCTTTCTCATGCTTTGAGTGGTACCAGGTGCTCTGAGTTTGTGGTTCAAATAGCAAGGCCTAATCTTTCTAGTCACCTCACCAATAAGTGTGTATTCTGAGTTGTCTTTGCCCAAGTGGGAAGGGGCTCATGCAGGTCCCCACACGTTCTCTGTCCTACCTTTATCACCAACATCACCATGCCTGCATGTGAAGCGTGACTTTAGAGGACCTTCAACCAGCAGCTCTGGATCAGAGTGAGGTCTACACAGGTGAGCAGAGATTGGAACCTCAGTGAGCACCAAATAACATGACCCTCTTGGTCATAAACTTCAGGTTTTCTATCTCTAAACCAATTATTGGAGTCAGATCTCTTAAAGATAGCAACTCCAGAAAGGCTGTTCTTATGGATTAGACTATCCTTGGATTTGAAATGCTGATGATTAAAGGGTGGAATGGAATGGGACTTAAGAAAATCTTTCATGATTCTACTGAATGCCCTTCTCACCACCTTCCACAAGAGAGACTCCTAAACACAGGACAATCCAGCCAGGGAGGTCAAGTTCACCAGGCCTCCTCACCTTTCTCTTCTCCTTTACTCCTTATCAAGAATACGAAATAAATTGGTTGGTTTAAGGCAATAATATTAGCCTTCACAGTTCATTGTTTTATTCCATTTCACCACCTTCCACAAGAGAGACTCCTAAACACAGGACAATCCAGCCAGGGAGGTCAAGTTCGCCAGGCCTCCTCACCTTTCTCTTCTCCTTTACTCCTTATCAAGAAGAATGCGAAATAAATTGGTTGGTTTAAGGCAATAATATTAGCCTTCACAGTTCATTGTTTTATTCCATTAGCTTTTTTCTCTTTCATGTGATTCACAGGGCATTAAGAAAAAAAAAAAAAAACTTTATAGCCAAGACATAAAAAATATTCTGAGAGTATGTTTTAGCAGGGAATATATAAGCAACTTATTGGTAGTCCCAAATTAGGGTAGACAATAAAATGAGGGCTCCTTAAGTATTGATGACTTAATTGCTAGCTTAATTCAGTTCAGAGTCCTTACAGTGATCCACAGGCCCACGTGGCCTGCATTCACCGCATCTTTCTGACTTCCTCTCTGGCCACTTTCCCCCCAGCTCATCTACTCCAGCCTCTCCTGCCTACATGTCTCTCTCTCTCTCACTGCCTCAGGTTTCTGCTGAAACATCTCCTCTCAGTGAGACCTGCCCTGACTATCGGTCTCCTTCTCCTCTAGACTTCCACCACCGTGCCCTGGTTTGTTTTCCTGCAGGATAGCACTATTCATCATCTGCCACCCTACATATTCACCTGCCACCCTATGTGTTCACCTTATTGTCTTACTTCATAAGAACGTAAGCTCCAGGAGACCAGGGAATGATGAGTCTGCCTTTTTTACTTACTGCCTTGTCTCCAGAGACTAGAATTGTGTCTGCACATAGCAGACACTCAAATATTTGTTGAATGAAGTTATACATATCTGGCACTTCCTGGCATCAGTGTGTCAAAATGCTGACATTACGTATCATAACAACAGAAAATCACTTGTGAATTAACCATGCTTTAACCATCGTCTTCTTGTAAGACACATAGCTTTGCTTTTCTAGTTTCCCCTCTTATAAATAATGCTGTGATGCATCTTTGCCCATCGGCTTTTATTCCCGTTCTTAGAATAAATTCTTAGCAGTGGAATTACTGAGTCAGAAGTTAATGGGCATTTTTGTGGCTCTCTCTATATAATCAAATTGCTTTCCAAGCATGTTGTACCAACCCACACTCCTAGCAGAAGGCAAATGTTTGACTTTTTTTTTAACATGGATGTTATGATGGTTTCTAAAAAGCTAACCAAATCCCCTTGCTGTCTCCATTCCTTTGTCGTGTTCCTTCTGAGAGTGTCTGTCAAAGTGTGCCATTTTCAACTTGGATTCTAAATTTCTAGAATAAAATATTTTTTTTATAAATGGAAGAAATTTATAAATTATTTTTTCCAATTTCCCTATTCTACATATAAAGAAACAAAGTTCCAAGATCATACTACTGGCTACCAGCAAGGTTAGGAGTGAGGGACACAAGACTTATGACTCTCAAGTCAGCACCTGGAAACATTTGGAAACTGTGAGTCATCTAACAGGAATCAAAGTACATCATGCTAACTTTTAAATATCAGTGTCTACCTGTTCCTTATTAAAGTTAATGCCAAAATGTCCTCAAGAGTATCTCTTGATGTTGAGAGATTAGATATATTTATGGTGCTTAAGAAATAACTTGTAAGTTGCACTACTTGTTCTACTTACTGTTAACTTGTTCTAGAATCCTTTGTTTATCTCTGTCCCCCTTACACAATCTGGCTCCTTCACCTTTGCCTTCTTTCAGAATTTTGTAAAATTCTAAGGCAACCAAGAAGCTAGCAGCATTTTTTGCATATCTTTGAATACAAGCAAAATAATCAGATAGCTGGTCTTCTTACTAAAGCTTCTCTGGAGCTAACACAAATTGTCATTTGAAAGCTTTGTGGAATGACTATTCAAACCAGTGTACATTTATACACTCCTTCGGAAACATACTGTATTAATCCATTTTTGTTGCTTATAACAAAATATGTGGAACTGGGTAATTTATAAAGAAAATGAAATTTATTGCTTACAGTTTCTGAGGCTGGGAGGTCCAAAGTCCATCTGGTGGTGGTGACAGTTGACCCAGGGGTCTCACATTGCAAGATGGTGGAAGCAGAGAGAGCAGAGAGAGACAGACTCTCCTCTTCTTTTAAAGCCCTCAGAACAATGCCCCTGACCACCATTTTTAATCCATTCACTACTCTGTGGTCCCACAATCCAATCACCTCTTCAAGGCTCCACCTTTCAATTCCCTTTATGGATTTCCCACCTTCTTAACACTGTCAGAGTGGGGGCCAAGTTTCTAATACATAAAACTTGGGGGACACAATTCAAGCTTCAGTGAATTTTGAGGGGACATTATTCAATTCACTACACATACAAACATCTGTCTTCACAGATAAACACATGCAATCTCTCATTTCTCTTTAATATACATTAATAGAAAACCTGGAACTATACATTTTGAAGATTTCTTTGAAATTTTCAAAACTGGTCCTGTATTTTTTTTCACATATTCAATTCACTACACATACAAACATCTGTCTTCACAGATAAACACATGCAATCTCTCATTTGTCTTTAATATACATTAATAGAAAACCTGGAACTATACATTTTGAAGATTTCTTTGAAATTTTCAAAACTGGTCCTGTATTTTTTTTCACGTGTGTGCCTTCATAAGATTTTTTTTTTTCAGATAAGTTTTTCTTACTTTACCCATGAATTGAATTGTTGTAAGAATGCCATAACTGAAGATCAAATGGTGGTTAATACACATGGTAAACAAGAATCGTGAACAGAGTTTTTGTTTATTTTCAGACAGATTTTGAAGGATGTATCAGTTGAGAATTTAAGCAGGACACTGTTCTGATGAAAATCATTAGCATATAAATGTATGTCTTAACCCAGTGACTATAAATGCAGAAGATCTGAAATTCCAAACCTTTTGTGGCAAATATGCTATTATTTACTGATAGACATTAATGTCTGTAAGAAAATGTAAGTGCCCAGGTAAAATAAACAAATGATTCACAAATAAATTGACAGGAGAACTCCAAAAGGAACAATAATGGATGAATTTAACAGTTGCTGACTATGGTTGTATGTGTAGATGTGTACATGTGTAGATGTGTACATGTGTACATCTGTTTGTTTCAGAAGCAAAAATTTATTTTAAATTCAAGGGCAGAAAGGCATGAGCCTCACCCAGAAGAAACCACGCTTTGCACAAATATCACACATGATTTTGCAAATTTTATTTTCACTTTAAATATGCACTTCTTGGTTATGGCCCTCTCTTATACAGATTGTAAAAATTAATTTCAGTAGATATTTTCCTCAGTTTTATCAAATCCAAATCTTTAAAGCCCAGCTGGACCCCCAACATCCGTCAGGAGTTAGAGCTTCTCAAATCTGGAAAACAGCTTTCTCTTCAGATGTTCTGGCCTCATCACCTCTCTCTCTATTTCCACACCATCTTCCCCTCCAAGATGCACATAAAACTAAGAAAACAGTGAACTGCCAAGAGCCTGTTAGAAGCTGTATTCTTTACTTACATTCTCTAGATTAGTCCTCTCAATTTCACCAGGAAATGATTGTCCTCATTTTTTTTTTTTCAGATTTGGAAACTGAGGCTCTGAGAGATTGTAATAGGCTGGGCTCCTTTTCACAGTCATGTCCCTGATGTCATTCCTCAAACCCAAGGCGTGACTTGTACAAGGTGTGCCAGTTATCAAGATATTGTCTCTCAGCTGCAAACCTACCTTCTATGCTTTGTTCAAGGGTACTTCAAAAAGCTCATGGAAAAATGGGATTAAAAGATAATACGAATCTTCCCGTGCACTTTTTGAAGATCCCTTATATATGGTGATACCATAGAATCCCTTCACTTTTTCTACTTCTGAGAGCTTTGAGGTCAAAGATTGAATCCCCCAATTCCCACCCCTCCACATACATTTCCTTGCTCTTCTGGTGGTTGATCCTGCCCAGGAAGGGAAGCCTTGTAACCCCTCTAAACCCCTCTGTCCGTGTTGCCAGCCTTTCCCTATAATTCCTGCTAAAGATCAGAATGATGCTAGAAAAGGCAGGGATTGCCCTATCAAGGAAAAATGTCCTCTGAGTACCTTGGCAATAAGTTTCCTGCTCCCATGAAGGAAGCAAAGTATCAGGGGTCACTGGGTCCCCATAGGGAGGATTTTCAGATTTTCCCCACCTCCCTGTGCAGACAACATAATTGAAGAAAGCCTGTATCCTCATTCTACTCAGGCATGTGACATCAAGAATAAAGGAGAATTCCAAAGTAGGTATTTCAAAGAGACCAAACCATCCTTTTACAATCCACGGAAGTTTTTGAGAATGGAGCACAGAGCACATTGTGCAATCACACCAAGAGAACAGAGTAGTGGTGTTACAGTGAGAGGGGCCAACTCTGCCCCTGTCTAGAAGAGCGGCCACCAGAAGATCACTCACTCCCTGAAGCCCAAGTTCCTCCTCTGCAATCTGGGATAATTTCCACCCTTCCCATTTCAGTTTTTTTTTTGAAGAGATACATAAGCAGAAATGCTTTGGTAAACCATACTAGTACTTTAAGGGTAGAACAAATATCTTCAGGGTTATTAGGTTTGGGAATTGACACCAAAAAGACGAAAATGTCATTTCACTTGAAATTTAATGCAGAAATTTTATGTTCATTAAAATTAAGATTAAAATTAAATTAAAATTAAGATTCACATGCCAAGCCCTGTGCCAGGGGTTTGGGATGTCACCACAAACAAGGCAGGTGCAGTTTCCAATAGGGACTAATGGCATGGTGGGGAGGGACACAGACTGAACACGTGTAAAAGTGGAAAGAATGTGTGGAAAGGGACGTCCAATGCTCAATGGCTGTATAGAGGGGTTTCTTTGGGGGCTCTGAGAAGGTCTCCTCGAGAAGTGACATTTCACCCTGGTTTCAATAGTAGGAGGCCACAACTTCCTGACTATCATAGAATAACAGCACCCAGAACTGATATTCTCCCAGTCTCCGATTTCCACACTTTGAATAAGGAATCAATGTAGTTCCTCTACTGTTGTCCAGCTATAAAAATAAAAAGGAATTCTTAGGCTGAGGGTGGTAACTTTTACAGAAACCACTTTTCATTCTGATCCTCCTCCACTAGCTGAGCAGGGCTCAGTCTCTCCTGAACTGTGGTTGAGAGACACAACTCCTTTTCTCCCTCCAGCTACACATAGGGAACCGCGTCTTCACTTCTTTGAGGGGATACAAAATACATTTCCCACCCTACATAAACAAACCAAGGGCTTCCCTCTAAAGGTCAAGGACAAGTCAATCCCAAAGCTTTCCAGCTGCTTTCCTGAATAAATCTCTCCTCCCCTTCATGTACAAAACTTCTTTAGAGAATTGTCATTGCGTGTGAACTTGGACAAGTGATTTATCCCCTCTATGGAGGAATAGTAAAACCACAGGTTGTTTTTCCTATAGGGTTGTTCTAAGGATTAAATGAGGTGTGACTTAAAATAGTGCCTGGAACATAGTAAATGTTATACAAGTAGAAGCTAATATTTTTGTGATTATAACCGTCATATGCATGTTCTTACCTCCTCCTTGCTCTCAGTTCATTCCAATTTGCCTTATAACCCATGACTCATATCTGTAAATAGCTCTTGCAAAGGTCACCAATAACCACCATGTAGCTAAATCTAATGAATTATTTGAGTCCTCATTTTACTGATTTCTCCATAACAATCTATCCTGTTGATCAGTGACATGTATCTCTCTCTCTCTCTCTCTCTCTCTCTCTCTCTCTCTATATATATATATATATATATATATCCTCTCATTCTGGCCTCTATGGCACAACAATTTCCCCTTTTTCTTCTCTCTCTGCCTACAGCTCCGTTTCTTTTGCAGCCTTGTCCATAATTTAATTTGAACTTACTCAAGATTCTGGGGCTTTTTCTGGGCCTGGGTCTTTTCATCTTCACTTTCTAGGAAACCTCTTACAGGCCTGTGGCTTCAATAACTTCCTTTCTGATCTCTCTTCTGAATTCTTAATCCATGTATGCAACTGCCTTGTAGACATTGCCACTGGAATATTTCGAAGATACAACACTTGCAACACATTCAAAACAAATTAGTTATCTTCTGCCCTAAGTCTGGGTCTCCTGCAGGATTCCCCATCTCATCAGGTTATATCATTTGCATAAAGTAGAAATCCAAGAATAATTCTTGATCCATTTCTTGACCCATTTCTAATCTAATGTCAAGATACATTGGCTTTTAGCTCTTTCGTATCTATTAAATCCATCTACTTCCTTCTGTCCCCACTGCCACCAGCCAGCGTCAATACTCCAGAACTACTGCAACAGCCTACCACTCTAATCAGTTCTGTGTTATCTCTGTGACTCCAGTCTCAAGGTGCAGCCAGCCCCCTTCCAATTCCAGTCTGACATGCCAACTTCTTCTCCTTCTTAAAACCTTTAATGGTTTTCCAATGTTGTTAAAATAAAGGCCTGTCTACTTCTCCAGCCTTATTCCCAATGCTCTGTGCACTCCATTCACCTTAGCGTCCCTCAGTGCCTCAAACATGTTTGTGCTTTCCCACCTCCTTACTTCACGGCCACCTCCACCTGGAAGGCTCTCCAAGCCCACCATTCCACCTCCCTCTTTCTGGCTAATGTCTATTCAACCTTCAGATAGGCCACCTGCTAGCTTTCTAGTCCAGATCAGGTTTATCTGTTACATGTTCCCACCAAAGTATGTTTCATTGGGGGGGGGGGGCATTTGACTCAGTTTCTGATGATTCATTCATGTGAGAATTCATTTTTTTCCCAATCCATGCAAGGAGAGGGTCTTTCTAATTTTGTCCTTATTTATCTTCAGCACTTACCAGAGGGCCTGACACTTAGAAGGAACTACACATTTGTTGAATGAATGATTTCTCCAATCTGGGATAAGTTATCTAAATATTTCATGTTTCTTTTCAAAAATCTCAAATCACTTCCAAAACTTGATCTCATCACATAATAACTCCGATAAATAAATTCGAAGATTATAATTAAGGTTTTGGCTAAAACATAGCAAAAATTCCTTTATAATAGGTGTGGTCTTCCTATAAAAGTGAGATCATTAAAGTAGAAGTTGAAAGAATTTGTAAAAACACCCTCAAATAAAGTATACAGGATTCAAATGGGAGCATAGCAGCAATTAATTTGAAACCTAAATTGTATCTTTGCATCAACAAAGTTATAGAAAAATGAGTCATTAATTGCTATTGTGACATAACTTCATGCTATATTGAAGTACTTTGTGCTGCTATAATGTCAGACTACCTTGAGGTTTGTCACATTCTTTAATTTTCTGATTGATTAAATGGATTATTTGACATTCTGGCAGATCGTAGAAATTGCTGAATAACAGAGACTCCTTTTATTCCTTATTATATGCTGTCTTTGAGCTCAATGCAAATTCTTCAGAAACAAAGGTGCAATACTTCCTTTTCTACAATTTTATTTCAGTGTTGTATTTTTACTGATAATAGTGGCAGTTCCTACACAAAAATATCACATTATTAACTTTGCTATCATTCTCTCTAATTAAAATGTAATGCATAATAAGATTTGAACTTCATATCACATTCAGACTTTTGTCATTTGTACAGAGGATTACATACTTTTGTATTCTTGTCATTGGAACAGAGGATAAAAAAAAAAACTTCACTAGTGATGGAAAGTTTTTTTTAGTTTTGGTGCCAATGTATCCTTTGGGGGACTAGGTATTTCCAGGTGGTCAGTTAAATGATGGTTTGGACAGTGATTACATTGACTAGACTGGCCAGGGAAGAGCTTTTCGGTTCCAAGTTCATTTTCTGTATTCTATTCAGTTAGTAGTGATTATATAAATATTGCATAGTCACCTCTCATCCCCTGGAACACCCACAGACCTCTATTTACAACCTTCATCTAACCTCTGACTTGCAAAAGTTCCTTAGGTTAGCCTCTCTGATCCAATTCTCAGGGCTACTCAAGGAAAGAGGATATTTGTTACAGGACTGATGGTCTAGAAAGGCTACCCCACAAATATTCATTGAGTTCCTACCACATGACGGGCATCAGAAACAGACGCTGAAAAGACACCATCTTGTCTTTACAGATGCAAGTGGAAGAAATAATGATGATGTAGCACAATAACCGCTATATTAGGAGATTTAACCATCCTCTACACAAACTTGGCAAGCAGGGGAAGGCTTGTCAAGGAAGTCACATCTCAGCAGAGATTTGAAAGCTAGACAGGAGAAAACCCTGTGAAGAAGGGGGAAGGGGATGTGTAGAGCATTCAGAATAAAGAAGCAAGGCTGGCCAGTTAGCTCAGTTGATTAGAGCACAGCCTTGTAACACCAAGGTCGTGGGTTCAGATCCCTTTGCCAGGCCCCCCTTGCTCCTTCATTCTTCATTCAGCTGCCAACAACAACAACAACAACAACAACAATAATAATAATAATAATAAAGAATCAGCATATGATAAACGTGGAAACATCATCCACCAGGACAAGGTTCAAGATATGTAATCAATTCAGTACATCATGAGCACAACCTATAAAAGAGGAGATTCAAGTAGAGACCTGAAGGGTGTGTCAAAGGAGTTATATTTTATCTGTGCGCAATGGAGAGCCACTTAAGGTTCAGAGACAAGGAGGGCTGTGATCAGCTTTGTTCTCAGAAGATCTCTCCAGCTGCAGGGTGGGAAGAAAAGATAAGACGCAGTAGGATGCTAACTCAGTAATCCAGGAGGGAATTTATCAGGACCCAAACTACAGTGGTAGCAACGGAGATGGAGACAACAGGTGACAGATTAAAAGCAATTAAGAAGGAATATTAGGCAGGAGTTTACAACCGATTGAACACAGGCAGGGAGGGAAGAGGTGGAGTTGAAGGCATCGCTTAGCTTCCCTCAGCTCCTGCATGGATGGCATTATGTTCGTGAGATAACACATGCTTCCTATTGGCAGTGCTAATTAAAAATAGGTGGGCACACTCCTGGGTCCTGGGCATTTTAAGTAGAAGGGATCCATAGTGTCCTGTAGCTGGAAACTTTCCTCTCTATGCAAGAGATTAGTGACTGTGGCTTTTTTCCTCCATGGGGGGGTCTTCAGTTAAGTGGTTGTTTATGTTCTTATGTCCGCCCTCCCCTCTGGACTTAGCACTTTTATAATACAGATCAGCTGGTGCTATCATTTGTTTCTTTACTTAACTGGTTTCCCCACCAGACTGTGAGCACTTTTGGAGCAGCAACTGAGTCTTATGAATTATTACTTAGGTATTCCTGATCTCAGCAATGTACTCAAAGTTCTTAGTGCCTACCATGTGTCAGGCACTAATTCACTGGATGCTCCTGGCTGAGATTCCTGAAGAAGGCTTCCTATATAAAGAGTTATCTTGAGGGAAGAGTATGATAATTTTAAACTTAATTAAACACCATACTTTTTGTTATGAACAATTAAGATGTATGCACTTTGCATGGTACCTGGCACGTAGGAGACCCCCAATGAATGTTTGATGGATTGAATTCATCCCAGCATGTAATTCATTTGGCTACTATTCAAACACTTTTGCTAAATGTGAGGAAATCTCAGAGTGTAAGTTTTTTGCAACGCATTCAAGAGTAATCCTATTCCCATCCAAGCTAAACTTTCTTCTTTACTCACTTCCATCACTGAACTCCAGCCACGAAGGGACAAGTTTTTCTCCTGTCTTGTTTTATCAATCTCTTACCCTTCTGGTCAGGCTGCATCTTGGTAGTACCCCATACAGAGACCAATAATGTTTGCTATTTTTTCAGGATAACAGGGACTAACCATTGGTGCATTGCAATCAATCCAACCTGCATTCAAATTCTGATCCTGTCATTGATTAGTGAGATGTCACATCCATTTTATTTCATTTTCAGAGTTCCCAATTTCTCATCCTCATCAAAATGAGGATAGTAGTGATAGTACCAACATCACTGGATTGTGGTAAGGAATAAATAAATTATTAAAAGCCTAACTCAGTAGTTGACATACAGAACTCACTAAATTTACCTACAGTGATTCTGTTTATGGAAACACTTTTCAACTTTCAGCATTTATTTAATAATACTTATTGAAGATCTATGATGCATAAAACCTTGTAGCATGGAGGATGCAAGGACACGTATCTTAAGTCTAGTAAAGGAGGTAAAATAATGAATAGACACATTTCCATACTAAAAGGAAGCATCACTAAGTATTACAAGAATGGTCTGATGTGATTTCGCAGCGTGGCTTTTATAAAATATTGATGCTTAACCCCACCTTCAGAAATTTTGATTCAATTGGTATCTGATAATTTTTTAAGTGCACCCTGGGTGGTTCTGTGTATAGCAGGTTGCAGAACCACAGATATAGAAATTCAGTGAGGAGAAAATTTCTTCTGGATAAAATTCCTGAAGGCTTCCTATAGAGAGAGTTATCTTGAGAGAGGAGTATGATAGTTTTAAAACTTAATTAAACATCATACTTTTTTTACTATAAACAATTAAAATGGTAAAGACTATTTTGAAAAAAAATAAGAAAATCCCACTCCCAAATACTGTCATTGTTTTAGAACATTGTCTTTATTTCTATACAGCTTTTCTCCCTACCCATACTTTTTTGTTATGCTAAGGCAGAACTATTTCATAAAAATATAATGTGAGCCACAAATTCAAGCCACGCATGTAATTTTAAATTTCCCAAGATACATATTATAAAAATTAAAAAGATACAGGTAAAAGTAATTCTAGTTTTTTATTTAACCTAATATATCCAGATACTGTCATTTCAACACGTAGTCAATGAAAAATTGATGAGATATATCACACTCTTTTTATATACTAAAGCTTAAAAATACAGTGTGTATTTCACATTTACAGCACATCTCAATTTGGACTAGCCTCATTTCAAGTGCTTAATAGCCACATGTGGCTACCATGTTGGACAACATAGTTCTAGAAGGTATGATTTATATAAGACATAGTAACATTCAGAACTAGTCAATACACTGTAACTATCATTATTGTTTTTTGCTGATGATAACGTAGAGATCTGGTACAAGACAAATCCCATAGAATCAGACCTGAGTGTGGATTACCAGGTTATGGAATTTGGATTTTATTTAATGGCCATAAGAAAGCACTGACAATTTTGAGTAAGAATATGATTTAGCTGGGATATGTTCAATGAATTGGAAGAAAGGGCAGTTGGAAGTGAGAAGACATCAATTAGAAGTCCAAGGGAGAGGTAATTAAGACGTGGATTCCAGCCAAGGCAGAGAAAATGGGAAGGAAAGAAAAAATGAGATAACACTCACAAAGACACGCAGATTTATTTAATTTGAAATTGCAGTAGAGAAATAACAGAGTCAAAGATGAGAAAGTTGGGGCCGGCCCGGTGGTGCACTGGATAAGTGCGCCGCTTGGGAAGCGTGGCGGCGCTCCCACCCGCGGGTTCGGATCCCACATACAGACCAGTTCCTGCTCACTGGCTGAGTGAGGCGCGGGAGCAACACCGAGGGTTGCGATCCCATTGCCATTCCCCGGTCCGGTACGGGGGCAACACTGAGGGTTGCGATCCGTTGCCGGACACGGAAAAAGACAAAAGACAAAAAAAAAAAAAAAAAAAAAGATGAGAAAGTTGGGGAAAGGAGTTGGTCTAGAGGGTACAGGCATGATCCTATTCGGTTTTTGTCTTGTTGACTTTGAGATCTAAGCAAGAAGACTTCCTGATCCAAATGGGTAGCCAATGATGAAATGTGAAATTGGAGGTAACCTAGCGTGAGAGCTGAAACCAGAGAGTGCATTACACCACAAAGGAGATCTGTATGGGAATATGAAACCTGTCTTTAAATACCAGAAGAACTGATGTCTGGGAAAATAGACACAGCTTACCAGTGCAGCTCTGCAAGGCAGAAGTGGCACTAGTTGAGAAAACGATAGAGAAGGCAGAGTTTAGCTTCATATGTAAATAACTTATCTAATACATAGATAATTGTTTGTGCATAGAATAGGTTGCCTCAAAAGGCCCTTTCTTAGAGCAAACATCTAGAAACAAAAGTACATATAAAATACAGATCAGATGCCTTTCTTTCTAACTAAACTTTGCATCATTTCTATAAGAGCTTATTTAAACTCCAGTCTTAAACACACAGCCTGAGTAGACTGTTAGCCTCTAAGGAACTCCTTTATTCCTAAGATGCTGGGCTTCATACCATTCGTAGTTTAACCACTGGCAGACAGGTTCCGCTAGCTTCTCTGGATTAAATCTTCCTCTGCTTCCTCTCTGAGTCTTTCCGAGAGACTGATCTCATCACACAGTTCCTCAGTTCTCCAGCCAGAGCTCCGTCTTCCACTGGCTTTCTTCTCTCCATCCTACAAGGGAACTATTAAGAGGATGTGTGTGTTTGGGCTTCAAAGGACAGTTCATGACTCCCTTTACATCTCCTTCCTCTTCTTAGATTGACTCAGAATCAGTGAAGAGGACATTTATTCAATTATAGGGTTATGTGGTATGGTTTTGGTACGATGTGAAAAAAGTTCATATCTGAACCTACTACATGAGGCTGCATGTGTTCTCTCTCTCTCACCCCTTTTTCCATCCCCCTGCCTTTCCCTCTTTCTCCTCTTCTCTTGAATCTTTTTCTTATTTTTTTCTTAATATTGGAAGTACTAACGTTAAAAAAGGGGCCTCAGACTTGCTCACACTAGAAACATGGACTCTTTCCCTTCTACCTTTTCCTAACAAGCAGGATTCTGAAAGGGTTTTGAGCAAGCCAGATGACACTTCATTTTCTTTTTTGTTTTTGACCCAACTCCTGAAGGCAAAACAGACTTTGTGGATCCATATGGCCTAGGCTATTAATTAAATCCTCCTCTATTAGGAGAGAATACAATGAAGTAGCTAAGAGCATAGACTCTGGAATCAAGCTACCAGGTTTAGTCCTAGCCCACCACTCACTAGTAGTGTGTTCTGGATTAAATTGTTTAACCTCTTTGTTCCTCCATTTCTCATTTGTAAAATTGGGATGCATTATTTCTACATTCATGTGGATGACACTGAGGATACAGCAGTAATAAAACAGGTAATGTCTCTACTCTGATGGAGTTTACATTCTAGCAAAGAAGTCAGAAAACAAACAAATAAGTATAAAATTTGTCAAGTAGTGATAAGAAAGAGCAAAGAAGAAAAACCAAACAAGGTAAAGGGATGGAGAATGAAGAAAAGGTTAGTTTTATGGATAACTAGGTAAAGCTTTTGTGAGTAATGATATTTCAGCAAAAATTGCGTGTGTGTGTGTGTGTGCACGTGTGCGTGTGCATGTGTGTGTGTGTGTGCGCGTGTGTGTGTGTGTAATTAATCATAATTAAGCTGAGGGAACAGCTGGTATAAGACCCTGATGAGGAAAGCTGCTTTGAGTATTCAAGGAGCAGCACAGAGACCAGCATGACGATTAGAGTGAGAGAGGAAAAGGGTGGCAGGAGATGAAGTCAGAAAGGTAAAGGAAGGACAGATTATTTATGGTCTGGAGGCTACGGTATGGAGGTTGGAGGGTATTCTGAGTGAAACGGAAAGCCATGGGAGAGCAGTCAGAGATGATTGTGAAGTATTTTGCCAGTGCATTGATTCTGTATAAACTTGTCATTTATGGAGGTGATGGAAGATTGAGAGAGAAGCAGAGTATGAAGATCAAGAATTTATAACCAAATACGTTAAATTTGAGATGACTATTAAATTTTCAATTGAAAAAGTCAAGTTGGATGTTGAATATATACATTTGGAGTTCAAATACTGTTGTGAGTCCATAGGAGATGAGAACTGAGTACTGACTATTGAATTTAATAACAGAGAGATCATTAATGACCTTGACAAGAATATTTTAATATTTTTATATTTCCATGGGAAGATGAAAATCTGACAGCAGAGAGTTACAGAGAGAATAGGAAGACTCTGCTTCTAGCTATGATGGTTAAGCTTGTATCAAACCATCCCTCTGCTGAAATAACTAGAAAAGCTAGATTTAATAAATCCATTAGAAGATATTTGAGAGCTGCTAAAACTGAAAGTACTAATTGGCCAAGATCCAGAAAGAAGGGAAGTGTGTTGAAGAAAGATTAACATTCATTGCTATGTTTTTTTGTTTTTGTTTTTGTTTTTGCTTTTTTTTCCCACTTGAGGCATTTGCTTATTTATAAGTGGTAGTCAGAGTAGAGGCTGGGAGGCCAAGAAGAGAGTGACAGCCAAAGAATTAAGAAGGTGACTAGACCTGTAGACAGTCTAGTAGAGCTGCAAAGACAAAAGGTTAAAGGGGAGGGGGCTGGTAAATAACTAAGAATTTCACTTGAGAACCCCAAAGGGATTTACCCTAAGAGTAAAAAGAGCAGAAATAGACCAATCTTCCTGAAGAGTAAAACCCAGCTTCTACTTACCTCAAACATAGACTAGAGTAACTGTCTTCCTGAAGCAAAAATAAATCCTCTACAGTAAAGCTGTCCAAGAGAACTTTTTGGATGGTGGAAATGTTCTATATCTGTGCTGTTTAATGAGGTAGCCACTAGCCACATGTGGCTATTGAGCACTTTAAATATGACCAGTATGACCAAAGAAATAATTTTTAATTTTATTTAATTTTAGTTAAAATAGCTATACATGCCTAGTTGCTATTATATTGGACAATGTATATCTGGAGGAAGATAACATCATCCAGTACCTCAAATTATCTCTATATTTTTTTACATATTATGTCTACTTTTAATAAAAAAATTACCAGGCTTGTCAGAATGCAAGAGAAAATAAACAAAAGACAATTGAAGAAATATTTAGAAAGATAATCATAGAGAGACAACTATGATTAATATATTTTCAAAACTTAATGGAAACAATTTTCTGTTTTTAATGGAAATTTAATTCTTAATTCTTAATGGAAAAAATTTCAGCAGAACAATGGTGATAGAAAAATAGAAATGAGTAGAAATTACAACAAATACAATCTAGAAACTCAGTTTGACCATAGTTTAGAAACAACTAATAAGAAGATTTATGAACTGGAATATAGGTCAATAGAAAATATCTGAATTAAAATAAAAGAGAAAAAGGAATGGATAATATAGAAAAGCATCCATCAGGCATATGAGACACAGTAAAAAGATATCGTAAGCATGTAATCAAAGTACCAGAAGGAGAAGAGAGAGAATGGAGGAGAAATAAACATTTGAGATATAAGAAGTTCTCAAAACTGATGATAGGGCTTCACATGCAATTCAAGAAACTTCAAACATTCCAAGTAAGACAAATGTAAAAAACTACATTTGAGCACATTAGAGAAAGGCTACCAAAAATAAAAGACAAAAAGTAGTCTAAAAATAGTCAAAGTATATTAAAGATGCATTACCTTCAAAGGAGCAAGAGTAAGACTTCAGCTGACTTCTAAATGAAAATGATGGAAGTAGTAAAACAATGGAGCATCTTTATAGGGCTGAAACAAAAGAACTGCCAATCTAGAATTCTATACTTAAATGAAGACATCCACTTAAAATGAAGGCCAAATAACAGGGGTTTTTTCAGAAATACTAAAAGAGGTGTTCTAGGAAGCAGGATTTTACAGAAGGATTTAGCAGATTGTTTTGATCCCAGACAAAGGTACAAAAGTACCAGAGGAATGAAAATCACTAGAAAGATTAAAATGTGGAAAATTCATATAAAACATCATAATGGCTACTTGATGGCAAGGAGGGGTGAGCTATGATGGTACATATTTCAGGATTCTATAGTCAAATAAATCATATAATTCCCTTTCATATATCCTATATTAGTTTCTGACGCAATTGAATTATAGCACTGTATCTCTTACAACTCCAAAATAAGCTAGGATAAATCTATGCAAAATTCCAGATTGGTTAGCAGGTTATCCTTATAAACCTAAGTAATAAACCTTATTACAACAGGCACAGTTGGAAAAATTAAACACAACAGAGCAATGCATTTAAGAGAACATACCACACAGATGGAAACCAAAACTAAGCAAGAGTAGCCATTCTTATATTGAACAAAATAGACTTTAAATCAAAAACCATAAGAAGAGACAAAGAAGGCCATTTTTATAAGGATAAAAGGATCTATCCAGCAAGAGATATAACAATCATAAATATATATGTACCCAGTACCAGAACACCCAGATATATAAAGCAAACAGTATTAGACCTAAAGAAAGAGGTAGTCCTCAATACAATAATAGTGGGGGACATGAACACCCATCTCTCAGCATTGAACAGATCATCTAGGCAAACAAATCAACAGAGAAACACAGGATTTAAACTACACTTAGACCAGTTGGACCTGGCAGATATCTACAGAACATTTCATCCAACAACTATCAAATATACATTCTTCTCATCAGCACATGGAACATTCTCCAGGATAGAACCCATGCTAGGTCACAGATCAACTCTCAACTAATTTTATAACACTGAAATCATTTCAAGTACCTTTTCAGACCACAATGGATTAACACTAGAAATCAATAACCAGTGATACTCTGGAAACTATACAAATACATGGAAATGAAACAACACACTCTTGAATGACCTATGGGTCCAATAAGAAATTAGGCAGGAAATCAAAAACGTTTCTTGAAACTAATGAAAATAAAGGCACATCATACCAAAACCTGTGGAATACTGCAAAAGCAGTACTAAGACGGAAGTTAATTGTAATAAATGTTTTTATTAAAAGAACAGAAAGATTTCAAATAAAGAGTCTAACACTACATCTCAAAGAAATAGAAAAACAAGAACAATCCAATTCCAAAATTAGTAGACAGACAGAAATAATAAAGA
This sequence comes from Galeopterus variegatus, assembly GCF_000696425.1. NCBI lineage: Eukaryota > Metazoa > Chordata > Mammalia > Dermoptera > Cynocephalidae > Galeopterus > Galeopterus variegatus. Next base: position 191,080 of record NW_007727754.1, on the reverse strand, counting down.
TCAGAGCAGAACTAAAAGTTATAGAGACCCAAAAAATCAATGAAACAAAAAGTTGTTTTTCGAGAAGATAAATAAAATAGACACACTATTAGCTAGGCTAACTAAAATAAAGAGAGAGAGAGAGAGAGAGAAGACCCAAATAATACAAATCAGAAAGGAGAGAGGAGACATAACAACCAATACCACAGAAATTGAAGAATCATTAGAGGCTATTATAAACAACTATACACCAACAAATTTGAAAACCTGGAAGAAATGGATGAATTTCTGTACATACAAAAACTACCAAGACTAAGCCAAGAAGAAATGGAAAATCTGATAAGACTAATAACAAGCAGTGAGAAAGAAGTGGTAATCAGCAGCCTCCCAACAAAGAAAAAACTGAGACCAGATCACTTTAATGCTCAATTCTACCAAACATTTAAAGAGGAATTAATACTGATTCTTTTCAAACTGTTCCAAAAAATTCAGACAGAGGCCCTTCTCCAAAACTCATTAAAGAGAATACAAACAGACAGAAAGACCTTCCATGTTCCTGGATTGCAAGAATTAACATTGTGAAAATGTCCATACTACCTAAAGCAATCTACAGATTCAATGCAATCCCCATCAAAATACCAATTGCATTCTTCACAGAAATAGAAAAATTAATCCTAACACTCATAGGGAACAACAAAAGACCCTGAATAGCCAAAGCAATCCTGAGCAAAACCAAATAAATCCAGAGGCATAACACTACTTGACTACAAATTATAGTACAAAACTATAGTAACCAAAACAGCATGGTACTGACATAAAAACAGACATTCAGACTGAAGAAGAGAATAGAGAACCCAGATAATCCACAAACTTACAGCCAACTGATCTTTGACAAAGCCAACAAGAACATACATTGAGGAAAAAACTGCCTCTTCAATAAATGGTGCTGGGTAAACTGGACATTCATGTGTAGAAGAATGAAACTAAACCTATACCTCTCACCATATGCCAAAATCAACTCAAAGTGGATTAAAGACTTATATATAAGACCTGAAACTATTAAACTCTTAAAAGAAAACTTGGGAAACACTTCAGGAAGTAGGACTGGGCAAAGACTTTATGAATAAAACCCTGAAAGCACAGACAACAAAAGAAAAATAAACAAATTGGATTATATCAAACTAAAACGCATCTGCACAGCAAAAGAAACAGTTAACAGAGTGAAAAGACAACCTGCAGAATGGGAGAACATATTTGCAAACTATGCGGTTACTAATATCCAGAATATACAAAGAACTCAAACAACGGTAAAAAAACAAGTAACATTTTAAAAATAGGCAAAGGAGCTGAATAGACATTTCTCAAAGGAAGACATACAAATGGCCAACAGACATGAAAAAATGCTCAACATCATTAAGCATCGGGGCATTGCAAATCAAAACCACACTAAGATATCATCTCACCCCAGTTATACTGGCTATTATCAGAAAGACAAAGAATAACAAATGCTGATGAGGATGCAGACAAAGGGGAATCCTACTACACTGTTAATGGGACTGTACATTAGTGTAGCCATTATGGAAAACGAAATGGAGGTTCCTCAAACAACTACAGGTAGAACTGCCATGCGATCTAGCAATCCTACACTCCCATGTTTATTGCAGCTCTATTTACAATAGCCATGAGTTGGAACCAACCTAAATGTTCATCGGTGGATGACTGGATAAGGAAAATAAGATATTTATACACAATGCATTACTATTCTGTCATAAAAAGAATGAAATTTTGTCATTTGCAGAAACATGGATGAACTTAGAGAAAATTATGTTAAATGAAATAAGCTTGGCACAGAAAGAGAAATACCACATATCCTCACTTATAAGTGAGAGCTAAGAAAATATACAAAAAGTAAAACAAAAAAGAAAAATATAACAATCACAATAATTTGTTGAAATTTTGAAAAGGGAGAACAGAACTGTGGTTATTGGAAATGGGATGGGGGAGAAAGGGGGGCTTAGTGAGAAAGTGGTAAAGGGCCACTAAAAATGATTATAGTATGTGAGATTGAATATACTAAATTATCCTGATTTTAGCATCTCATATTGCACACAGGTATTGATATTCAATGTTGTACCCCACGGATATGTGCAATCATGTTTCAATAAATAAATGAAAAGATAGATAAATAAATAAATAAAATTTTTAAAAAGAAGAGATCATAAATGAAAATAAATACTTATTTTGTGTTGAACTTCTGACTCTGTTTCCTTCTAGTCACACGGGAAACTGTAGGCATTGTATGTACTAATTCTAAATATTTTATTCACTACCATTTTGTTTTAAGACAATAGATTGGACCATATACTTAATAGAAATATGTTTCTTAGTTCTATTTTCCATATTAATACAAAGCACTACACTTCTTGGAACTTATTTTTAATGAAAGGGAATAGAGAATAAAAATATGACAATGAATCACAACAATTCCTTGAACTTTTTAAAACAAGTGAACAGATATGATGTAGGGGTGGAGAGGAGAGAGGGAGTGGGAAAAGAGGAACAGGTAAAGGGTCATGAAAAAGAACTACAATGCATATTGAGAAGTTAAAATTAAAATTAAAAATTAGAAAAAATATGACAATGAGCCGAACACTTGAAATGGGAACCTTACTTAGAAGTAAAATAATGTAACTGGAAAGGTCATAAAGGTCATTTAGTCCAGGCAGTTCTGGAGGTTTAGAAGAGGGTTGGGTGTAGGTAGGGTGGGCAGAAGGTCAGTAGGGGTCTTCTGGTTTATTCCTTTAGCTAGAGCTAGACAGGTGTTCAATTATGATTGTATATGAGGGAAGGTTTCCACTGATTACACAGAGGGGGAAAAAATCTTGCAAATTAAATGGCTGCTACTGGTGTAGTCCAACCCCCTCAATGAGGAAACTGGCTCACAGATGAAAAAATGAACAGCAAAGCTTCATATTCTAATTTTGTGTACCTTTGAAGTAAATTTTTGTTTAAATAATCCCAAAGCTTTATTCAGTAGGAGTACTCATGTGTGAAACCCCAAATTAGTCAGGTGGAGAAAATTACCCAGATAATTTCATTGGCAAATAAATCAGTAATCTGAAATGATTTAGCATGGGACTAATGACACTTTATATCATTTTAAGTGCAGTTAAACTTCTTAATTACCTACACTCTGGAGACAGAAAAATTGCTAAAATAATGGCATGTCATTAATTCTAAGGAAACACGGCTTCCTGGGCAACACCTGTTAAGTACAGACAGTTGCCAGGTTAATATGGGATATTAGGAATTAAGAGTTTCCTTGCTTTTATGCCACAGTGAACTCCTGAAATCTCTACCCAGTTGCCCTGGTGTTTACAGTTGCTCATTTCAATATGTTATGTTTATCTGCTTACATTTCATACCCTTCAGAGATTGAGAAAATCTAATACAAGTATCACGTGTTGGTCATAGAAAGGCTGAAGCATATTCCTCGGAACTGCACATTCTAAAAACAAATCTTTTAAGGAGAGTAGTATGTATGTATTTAGTGCAAGATTACAGAATTGAAAATAAAAGATGGCACCTCCATATTTTCACTTATTCAACTACAAAAGTTAAATAAACAGTAATGCTCTTCTTTTTATCATTTCATAGGTGTCTGATGGGCTAAGAAACATATTTATGTTCATTTTCTTCAGCTTTGACCAACTTATCCTTCAGCTTTAACTATGAAAGCTTTCAGATCTTCTGGCCCTCAGAATTCAGGCAGAATTTTGCCTGCACATGCTACATGTATTACAAAACTGTAAGGAGAAATCTGTAGCCATGCAAGTCATCCATGTTCTTTAATATCAGTGTGGTGATAATAACAGTTAACATTGAGTATCAACTCCATGCCTGGTCATATGCTTCGCACACATTATCCCAATACCATTTATTCAACAATGCTATACATACTGTAATACATATGTCTAAGCTCGGCCTGGATTCCTACTTCTTGCTCCAAAATCTATGCCTGAAAGGCATATTTAACTCTGCTTGAAATACTGTGGCCAGAAAAAAAATGCTATCTCACATTTGAATAATAAAGCTTTGTAGTTCACAAAGTCCTTCACGTTACCTGGTTATATCTGATCCATAAACCTCCTCAGTGAGGTAGAAAGGTAAGGAACCTAGGACAGGAAGAGGTTATGACATATCCAATATCCTATACATATTTTTTTTACTACAAAGCCCAAGTTCTTTCCTCTAAACTACAATTCTCCCCCATGCAGTAAAATAGTTAATAATAATAACAATAAAATAATGTAAACATGCATCAAATGCTTACCATGTACGAAGAGGCTTCTCTCCTCTTTGCCATTATCCTGTGCTCGAATATATTAACATTTTTATGTCTACATTAATGTTTATGGGCCCACAATTGTCTTTCAATTTGGAATTATCTTTCTATTATGCACCGTCCCTGTACATCTACACACATTCAGAATGAATGTAGGTTATTCCTTTACCCTTTTCTTGCTATTCTCAATATTACTAACTTAGCACAAGATCTCTTCATTTCACACCTGAACTACTACACCTTCCTGATCAATCTTGTCTCCTCCAATTTTATCTTCTTGCTTCTATACTATACTATCCCTCAGCTGTATACTCTTTAGCAAAGTAACTTACCTCACAAATTCTTTTCTTCTTTGCTGTAATTAAATCATTTGTGTTAGAAAAATGCCAAAGTTTCTTAAAATCCTGATATTTACTGACTCCTAAAGCACTGTTTCTACCAGGTCACCTTCCTGTTTACCTTTCCATGGCTCCCCATTACCTACATTTTAAGTGCCAATTTTTAAAAAAATGTATTTATTTATTAATATTAGTATTTCTTTTACATTCTAAGATGTTGCAAAGCAGTTGAGGGGGAGGGGGAGAAGAAAAAGGGAAGAGAAATAGGGTCAGAGGGGGAAGAAAGAAAAGGGGCATGGTCAAAGCTCATGCACCCCCCTCATTCCAGCAGGGGAGACTGGGGCCTTCCAGCAGTAGCTCGGTTGTTGCTGGGCTGGATGCAGATGTCAGGGGGATGTGGCTGAAGCCCTCAGCCCCACACCAGCCCGGCTCAGGAGCCCACGGTGTTTCCAGTGAAGCCTCAGTGGTCGTCACTGTTAAATGCCAATATTTTTAAACTTAAGAATATTTTCTTCTTCAATCATGTACTGACTTATCTTTCCAATCTTTTGTTCCTTTATTTTCATTATGCTTTATTCCATGAATGGCAAGTTGGCTGCACACTGTGTTCTTCCCACACCCATTATTTTTCTCATTAAGTCTCATAACTTTTCCCATCAGAGAGCTCCAGGATACCACTACGAATAGAACAGTGAAATCTGAAACAATAACATCAGCACATTTAAAATATTTGAAGAGATAAAGGAAGGAATAGAATCAATAATGGAAAAATAGAACCTTACAAAAAATAATAAGGAAGATTTAAAAAAGAACCAAACAGAGTTTTTAAAATAAAAAGCTAAATAGATTAGAGCATACACTAAATAAAACTGATAATAGAATCAGTAAGCTAGAAGATTGATTTGGGAAATCATTTAGAATGCAAAACATAGAGATAAAGTAGAAAATTTAAAAGAGCATTTAAAAGATGTGAAATCCAGAATGCGAAATTCCAATAACACTTCTAATAAGTGTTGTAAGAAATGAGGGAGGTGAGAAGATAATTTCAAAGAAATAATGGCTGGAAGTTTTTCTTTTATTTTATTTATTTATTTATTTTTTGGTCTTTTTTTGTGACTGGTAAGGGGATGCAACCCTTGGCTTGGTGTCACCCACATCGCGCTCAGCCAGTGAGCACACCGGCCATCCTTATATAGGATCCGAACCAGCGGTGGGAGCGCCTCTGCACTCCCAAGCGCCGCACTCTCCCGAGTGCGCCACAGGGCTGGCCCGGAAGTTTTTCTTTTAATTGAAGAAAACATAAACCCATTGAAGAAGCACTGATTAGAAAGCTGTTGCAGAAAATAAAAATAAATCTACTCCTATATAGATCCTATTTGTATTAGTCCATTTTCTGTTACTGATAACAGAATACCTGAACTGTGTAACTTACAAAGAAGAATGGTTTATTTATTTTTTGCCATTTCAGAAGCTGGGAAGTCCAAGGTCCAGGGGGCACATCTGGGGATACCCTTCTTCTTGGTAGGGGCTCTCAGCAGAGACCTGAGGCAGCACAGAATATCACATGGTGAGAATGACAAAAGCATTTTAACATGCTCACTTGCTTTCCTTATAAACCCACCAGTCTACACCCTGATAATCCACTAAAGCAGTAAGCCTTTACTCCATGAATGGATTAACCCATCCATAAAGGCATACTCCTCATGATCCAATCACCTCTTAAAGGCCCTTCCTTTCAAATACCATGCTTGAGATTAAGTTCCAACATGAGTTTGGGGGGACTTTCAAACTACAGCACTAGTGAAATTGTAGAACATAGAAGACAAATAAAAAGTAAGATACGGAACAAAATAAAAAGATAGATTACCTACACAAGAATGAATTATAGTGACAACAGATTTATTCATAACAATAGGTGATATAATACCAAGGAATTAATATCTTCAAATAGTCAACCTAAAATTCTATATCTTGATAAATTCTTCTACAAGAATAAGAGCAAAATAAATACCTGTACAGGAAATGATAAAATTACATGAAATTATGGTTGTCCCAGAAACTCAAGAATCTGTAAATGTATTGCTTACCTTTACAGAATTTATGCACTGCTAGAGAAAATAATGCATTCATTTCTCATTATTTGTCACTAATTTATTATCTTACACTAGGTCTATTAGTACAATTCTTCCTCCACATTGTTTTCTGATTAACTTAAAAATCAGTCTTGATCATACTACTTCATACTTAATTCTTAAATGTTGGCTGCCTAAATTATCTATATTATATCAGGGGTCAGCACATTTTTTCTCCAAATATTTTAAATGCTGCATGAATATTTTACACTTTGTGGACCATATATTGTCTTTGTTGCATATTCTTCTTTATCGTTTTTGTTAAATTCCTTTAAAAATGTCAAACCATCATGTACAGCTCACATGCTATATGAAAACAGGCTAAGGGCAGGATTACATGAGCTAATTTTGCTGACACCCAATCTAAACTTTCAACTTGTCATTCAATGTCTACTCTCTTTGCGGGCTTTCTTTTAAATACTACACCACAGAAATACTCTATTTTGATGTGCTTGACACAATAAAATATGTCTATGACAAATAATAGCATAGAAATATACGTTATCTTTCTGGACTGTCCCAAATACTACAGGTGAATGGGATAGTTGTTGGCCAGTGAAATTCAGAAAAGGTTCCTCTTTAACAGGGCTATGATTTAAAAGTAAAGCAGTCAACTGGAGGCTTTATCAGTTCATATTTATCCTTGGAACTATGCCATGAATACTAGACCACAAAAATTAATAAGGTTTCCATCCTAAATGTGAACAATTTAGCATAACATGCACATTTTATGAATACCCTGAACAAATCAAAAACTGGCTTAATTGCTGGGGTTGCAAAGATGAATAAAGCAGTCACTTCCTTAGAGGAACTTAGAATCTACAAAGAAGAGAATTCAGGTGACTTAGTTAAAGAATAACATTTTAAGTTAATAATCATCAGTTTCAAACCATTGTCTATTAAGAGGAAGTCAAAGACAAAGTCTAGAGATTAATCCTGAACACCTGCCACAAGCCACTTAAAAAACAAAATCAAAACACTTCTGCCACACAGAAAAATACTTGGTTATTTCATGGTTCTGTTTTCTTTGGGCTATAATTTATTAGTTACACAAATATTCAAAATATATCTATCTCCTCAGGTTCTTATTTGCTCATATACATCCTTGCCCTTTTCCTATCAACCCTTGTGTTTAGGGAGGGTTTAGAACAAAGATTGCTCAAAGTCAGTTATGTTTTCTGCAGAGAATGTGTCTGTCTGTGGGGTGTGTGGGGTGTGTGCCTGTGTGTGTGTGTGTTGGTGGGGGTGGGGGGTGAGAATGCGTATCGCTGTTAGTAGAGGGATGGAAAGGTCTCCCTTAAGAAACAAGGAAATTGCTTTTCCTTCTTGATCTTTTAAACAACCGAGAAATCCCTGTGAATTCTGTTCTGCTTCCAATCACCAATTACATCATTCAATCAAAACCCCAGTGCAATCACCTTCAGCTCCCCACATAGCCAGTGCTACACAACATAACTCCAGCTATCTCAGCACTGAAGCCACAGCACTAACAGAATGTATCAAGTTGCTTCTGATGCTTCATTCGCCGTAATCAGAAAAAGAAGTCAAGCGAGCACATTTATCATGGGGACCGTGGAGTTTGTAGGTGAGACGCTCTGAAGGGAGAAGATACCTTTGATTAAGTTAAGACAAAGTATAATGGATGAGAGTTCTGCTCAAGTCCAATAAATCACCTGAGCCCTTCTAGGCTAGCAGAAATAGGAATTATTGGTAAATTAGAATTTGCTGGGGTGGCTGTGCCGATGCCTTTAATGTGGATTCTTCCCAGACATCTCTGCAGAGGAAAGCTGGGAAAGGAAGTCTAAATATTTTTGAGAGGACACTCGTGAGTCGTGATTGACAACTACAAAATGTATTACCCATTGGGCTTATTCAGGGCTGTGCTTTAATGAAGCTCAGTCCCTTGAAACTGGGATGGTGATAGGTTGCTGGGCTCAGTGTTAGCCCTCAGATTGGCAGACTAAAATGGCAGTTGTGTTGGGACCATTGTGTTTGTGGACCAACATCTCCTGAAAGGGGCTTGGAGTCAGAAGAGCCATTTGAAATAAGAATCTGGGAGCTTTTTTGTTTTGGGTTTCTCTGTGTCTATAAATTTTTGGATATTTTCCCCCTTGGGATTCCGAGACCATGAATAAAATATGAGCATGTTCTATTTCTTTTTCCTTAATGAGAGATTACCCTGGATGGTAGGACATTCCCTACACAGAGAAAGCCACACACTGGATTTATTAACTCTTAGCAAATGTTTGTTCGAAGCTGAGTAATGAGGAGGTTGGCCAGTGCGGCAAGATAAAAGGCTTCCCCACATTGTGTTTATCCTCTGGGTAATGAAAAAACAAATTGGCGATTTTGTATTTTTCCTGTTGGAAATTCATAAGGTCACCCGGGGAAAACAGAGAAGGTTAACTGGCATGCACACTTGCCTGTAAGCAGAGTGTCAGGAGAGAAAGGTCACAAATGGATGAAATATCCCAAACCATAACCCGTACTGCTGCAAATGCAGGGCCCGGGGAGAAGGAATTGCATTTAATGAAAGCAGAGCCCTGGGAATTGCACTGACTGGCATGCAATGAATCCTGTGTTTTCAGCATGCATACGTTGAGAAAACTTTTCAGAAAGCCTGTAGTATAATATTTCCCTTGCAAAAGTCCTTTGCACTCTGCCACCTTCCACTATCTCCCATTCTGTTGGGGTTTTGGTTTTGGGGTTCCCCCCCATTATCCCTCTGTCTTCTGTTCCTCCACCCTTTCCTTTTTCATCTCTTACTGCAGAGAAAAGCTGCTTGCTAAAGGTCAGAAGGTGGCAGTAGGAGAGGCTTGGGGAACCTGAAGCTATAGCCTTCGCGTGATTGATAATCTACTCAGAGTTCACTGCTTCAGTTACTGATTTTTCTTAACACGGAGTGAGATTGGTCCTTTCTCTCCTTTGTTAGACACCGACTCATGAGAAACCAAAGAAATGAGATTTCCTGCAAGTTTGCAGAGTATTTCAGTTGGATATTTTGCTACAAAGTTACACTGGTCATTCCCCCTGGATGAATAAAACAGTTTAGTTAAAGATTCTGTTGAGTTGGAGGGCAAAGGCCAGGGTCGTTTCCTGCCAGCAATCTTATTTCTCTGCCTTGGGAAAAAATTGCCTTTCTCCATCTCTTTAGGAATCCCTATTCTGCTCCACAACAATCTAGATTGGTTTTGACTTGAAAGAAAACTCCTCTGATTGACCGATTGCTTTTCCAGAATGCAAAATAATTATTGTCTTTCATGGGGGAGACAGACAGGTGATGTTTGTCACTAGAATAGGAAAACTAAAGAAGAATGAGAGAGAAAAAGTAAGACGATGAAAGAGAAAGAAGGAAAGAGTGGAAAGAGAAATGGAAAGATGGTGACAGTGAAGGATCGATCTATGAGAAGGAGGGAAGCTGTGGAAGAAAGACAAAGAGACTAGGAGAAGTCAAGCTGGAAAGTGAAGTTGGAACAAGATGGAGTGGACAAGGGTTGCAGGAAATAAGTTAATTCAGAAATGGATAATGTTGGATTCCAATCATTCCCCTAGTTTTTCTGTCCTTCACAAGTGGGAAATGGACAGGATTCTGATGGGAAAAACTCAACCTCTTCATTCTGTACCGGGAAGGAAGGGAAGACCAGAAACAGCTCAGAGGAAATGGCGTTGTGCACATGTTGAGTCAACTTTGAAGCTTTGAAGAAGCCTATGGGTCATGGACTCTCAAAGTTGGAGAGGACCACTGACATCTATCAGGTCTAACTTGCTCATTTTGCAGATGAGAAAATCAAGGTCCAGACTGTTGGAGGGGCTTATCCAAAGTCAAGACAGTGTGTTCTAGCAATACAGTTGGGAGTTGAACCCAAATTATCTGCCTCCCTGTCATGTGACTTCTACAGCTGCTGCTGGAGCTGACCATTTATTTCTCGTCACAGGCACCTGGTCTCTGACAGAGCTCTGAGCTTCTGCCAGCTGCTCACCCCTCAGCTCTGACACTAGAAACAATAGGGGGCTACTAAAGGTTTCCAAGCAGGGGAGTGATGCAACAAAACTGGGCTGGCAGAGGATCATTCTAGCAGCCAAGAGTGGTGAGCAGGTGGAGTATAAAGAAATCACAACACCATAAGGCACCTGTGTGACCTTGAAAAAACCCTTATCCCCGAACCCAATTTTTTCATATATAAAATGATGGTGTTGGATGGTACTATGCACCTCTAACATTTTTACGGTTCTGAATCATTCCTGTCTGCAGTCGTGGCAGTTAACATTTCTTAATTGCAGCAGCCGACAGGCTATAACACGCCTGTCATTTATTTTACTCAATGTTAGCCACACAGGCCCTGAGATAAATTGGTCATTCTGCATAAATTCCCTGAAAAATGGCAACCTAGCAGTTTGCCAGAGCCTGGACCATGGGATCCAAATGGGGAAAAGAGAGGAGTACACAAATGTCTGTTTAACTCTGCTCTCTTTGATTAATGAATATTATTCAAGGTAATAGTCGTAAAATCTATAGAATTTACACTGCAAGAGACTCAACATCAGTTTCCCCAATCCCAACCAGCTAATAAGAATAGAATCCCAGGGGTTCTGGCTGAAGTAGTTCAGTATTTAATTGAAGGCAAAGAAATAACAGTCAGCTAATTCTGTCACTGGTAACATTGTCATTATAAAGAAAATCCAACTCCTGCATTGTTTCAAATCAGTTGCTCTCTTATTCTGTGTTTTAAAAAGTGTCTTTTCAAAGAAATGGCTATCTCTTGGCAGAATTTACCCTTTAAAATCTGATTGATCATAGCCCATTATGTAGAGAAAGGGGTCAATAATGACAGTCTGGAAAATAGTTACTTCTTGTCATATATAAAGAGAAAAGAGCCCTCTGAAAGAGTAAAACGTTATATGGAGAATATTCTTCTAATTTTTAGAAATGTGTGAGTTATTGTTTATAAAGCATTCTCTGAAGTTTGAGAAAAAGTTAGCTGCAAATGCTAAATTAACAAACAGCTTTGGGATGTTGATTAAAGACAGGAAGACTGAACCAGAATTGACTGTTGGATAATTGAACTTAATACCCACAACTGATAGGAGGAGCTGAAATGATGACAAAGAAATGGATTTGTCTGGAAGGAAGAACTAGGCAAGCACTGAACATCTGCCCACCTGAAAGTACAATACTGTGCGTCTCTGACTCACTGGGCAGACTGAAGGAAGACATGAGATTAGTAGGTGCCATCTTGCTCTTCACTGTATTTTTCTTATGAGTAATTCACAAGTCAAATCAGGGAATTTGCAATTGCATGACTAAGGTTTTTATTTTTATGGTAACCATTCATGAGAGATTTCCATTTACCTTAATTGAGATGACTTCTGTTTGATTTCTTGATAAGAGCTTTGTCTTAGGTACTATGCAGCAATATTTAGATAAGTCTAAAAATCACCAGCTGAACATTAACAGCATGGGCACCAACTCTGTCAAAAAAAGCAACGCAAGATGGGAAACGAAAGAACTAAAAGAGAGAAGTATTTGCTCTCTTAACAAATAGTTATATTGGGCTTCTATATGCCAGGCACTATGCTATAAACATAAGATCACTGTTTGAGTTTTCAGAGGTTTCCTTTGAATATTTTATTGAATGACATTATTTAACAAATGCTTTTATTCATAACTTATTGGAAGTCATATATTTGATTAATAGAGAAAGGTAATACACCTCAACTCTTTGTTCTAATTTCCGATAATTTTATCACATAAATAAATGTATATATCTCTTCTTTATTCAATTTTAAAAAGTATCTTATGGGGGCCGGCCCGGTGGCGCACTGGATAGTGCGCCGCTTGGGAAGCGCGGCGGCGCTCCCGCCCGAGGGTTCGGATCCCACATGCAGACCGGTTCCCGCTCACTGGCTGAGCGAGGCGCGGGAGCAACACCGAGGGTTGCGATCCCGTTGCCGGTCCCCGGTCCGGTACGGGGGCAACACTGAGGGTACTTAGAGGGCCGGCCCGGTGGCGCACTGGATAGTGCGCCGCTTGGGAAGCGCGGCGGCGCTCCCGCCCGAGGGTTCGGATCCCACATGCAGACCGGTTCCCGCTCACTGGCTGAGCGAGGCGCGGGAGCAACACCGAGGGTTGCGATCCCGTTGCCGGTCCCCGGTCCGGTACGGGGGCAACACTGAGGGTTGCGATCCGTTGCCGGACACGGAAAAAAGACAAAAAAAAAAGACAAAAAAAAAAAAGACAAAAAAAAAAATGTATCTTATGGCCATGCAACTTTTAAATAAAGACATTAGCAACATTATCTTTTGTCGCCTCTATTTCCCTCTTCCCCTTCCCAATTTTTTCAGATGTTGTCTATAAAAGTAGATTTTCTTTTAATTTTATATTATCAAAGCTGATAACATTTACATTTTGTTTTGTAATTATAATAAAACCTTACAATAAATTTTGCCTATACGTTGAAAGCATTTAAAAGTATATACGTTATTCTGACTACGTAAATGTATTTTACTGCTGAGCCAGTGTTGTGCTGATTCCATCTCTTTCTTTGTTTCTCTGTAACACTAAAAAATTGAATATTTCCAGAACCAAGGTCAAAGGATTCTTTATTCTTACACTTCACCAAATTCTAATTTATTTTATATTTGAAACACAACATTCTTGTTTGCTTTCTAAAGACTTTAATTGTTTCTTGCCTTAAGAGAAGAAAAATGCAATTGTTCCTGTCCAGCTCTTAATCATTCTAGCTACGCCTCTTCCTGAAGGCATGCTCATTGGGTGAACAACTTCATGTTCAATATTTAGCTGGTTCTGTTTCTGGCCATCGCACAAACGTCATCCTGATCATTCTTTTCACTGGACTCTTGGTTAATTCTCTCATTTCTTATGTACTATATCTTCATTTTTCTAGTTCTTGATATCTGTTTTGTTAAAGTACATTCTTAAGTAATTGAAGGAGATAAACTTTCAGAATCCTCACATATCTGAAAATGACATGACTTTATTCACATTCCTTGTGAATTTGATTAATTATAGAATTCTAGGATGGAAATAACTTTCTCAGAAGTTTGAGGGTTTTATTTCATTGTTTCTAGCATTTATTATTATTAGTGGTGAGATTTTTGATAATGATGTGCTTTTATTCCTCTGTAGATTATATTTTTCTATCTTTTTGGTAACTTTTGAGACCTCATTATCTTTGGCATTAAGAAATTTTAGAAAATATGGAATGATGTTTCTTGTTGTAGATCCTTTTTTTTAATACTTGAAAGGCTCTTTTTAAAGTAAAGATTCATTTCCCTTCAGTGCTGGAAATTTTTGTTTATATTCCTTCAGTTTGTTTTACTTCAAATTTTTATTTATGTATAATTTACTTGGAGAAAAATTAGTGTCATAAGAGTATACTTAATATTTTTTCACAGGCTGAAAATATCCTTGTAACCAGCTCTAAGAACAGGAAATGGAATGATCCCAGCACCCTGGAAGGTTTTCCCATGCTCTCTTCTCACTACCCTGCCAAGGTACCCATTATCTTGATGTCTAATAGGAAGAATCATATTTTCTGTTTCTATCTTTTATGTAAATGGAATCAATATATTATTTCTTTACTAATTTCCCCCTATTGACACGTTTTATCTTTTCTCTAGAACTCCTAGTAGTCAGGTGTTGGACCTTCTGGGCTAATACTTTATTATCTGTTCACTTTCATTTTTTTTTTTCTATTTTAGCTGCACATACTGGGGCATATCCTCATGTTGTCTTCTAATATTTCATTTTCGGGCCATTTTATTATTTAATTTCTCTGTACTTTTTTTGTTCTCTATTTTTTTATATCATCTACACTATTGATATAAATCTGGGTTGCTGTCACAGTAAACCCCCAAATATGTGACTTAAATAGTACCAAACTTTATTTCACTCTTGTGTCACTTATGTAAGATGGATGGGGGTGACTGTGCTGCCTGAAGCCATTCAGGAGCCCAAGTTCCCTCCATCTTGCCACCATATCATCCCTCAAGGCACTGTTCTCATTTACGTGGTCAAAGCTGTGTCATAGCCACATCCACATGTGGAGGGAACAAGAAAGTTCAGGACAGTCATTGCATACATTGCTTTTCCCTTTCATATGAAATAGAGTAGAACTTAGTCACATGTCGAAGGTATCTCTGAAGGACTAAGGACAATACATTGTCTAGCTGGATACCATCAGGAAGAAGGGTAGAATGGAATTAGACAGAAAAAGTGAAGCTCTGTCACACCTTCCTGTATTCGTATTATTGATAAAATATCTTCTCAACTTTCTTGAAAAATAAATAGAATCTTCTTTCTTTTTTTTCTTGCTTTCTTTTCTTCTCTCTCTCTCTCTCCTTTTCTTTCTTTCAGTTTTTGTCTATTTCCTGAATCATCTCTCTTTCTCCTGGGATCATATTTTGGGGGATATATTATTTAGACTTTAGACTGGGGCTTTCCCTAGATGCATGGCGAACCTTGCTCATCTGTTCACAGGGTTAAGAATGAGGAAAGATGAATGTAGACTGTGATAATCACACATATAGCTCAAATACTGTAAGGAAGCTTTTCCTCAATGTATGTGCACCAGTTACTACTATGCCGGGCCTCCCATATCCAAAAAAAAAAATAAATAATAAAATAAGAATGATGAGGCTTTTTATTCTGGAGCAGCAATATCCACAACAGCTAGTTTGAGTCTCTCCAGTTTGTTCTTTAAAGGAGAGATTCACTTGTGTGTGCATGTGTGTGTGTGTATCTGTGTGTCTGTGTCCATGTGCATTTTGTTTCCTTATTTCATATTGCTGTTTGTATTAGTCAGTTTAGGGTAAGCTATGTTATAAGAACAAACAACCCCACAAAATCCGAATGGCTTACAATAACAAAGATTATCACAAGTCTACCATGTATCAATTTATGTTCTGCTCCATGTCATTTTATTACCTGATCTGGGCTAAAGGAGTAGCCCATCTCAGGGATATTGGCAGTACCGTGACAAAGAGAACAGAGACATGGTGAAGGTGAACCATGTGCTGGCCCTTAAAGTTCGTATTAGTCCATTTCTGTTGCTTATAACAAAATACACGGAACTAGGTAATTTGTAAGAAAATGAAATTTATTGCTTACAGTTTCATAGGCTAGGCAGTTCAAAGTCCAGGGAACATATCTGGTGAGTCGTCTTTGGTGGTGGCTTGACAGCAATACAAGGGTCTCAGATGCAGAAAATGGTGGAGCAGAGAGAACAAGAGACTAATCTCCTCATTCACTCTTCTTTTAAAGCCCTTCAAACTGCTCCCATGACCACGATTTTTAATCCATTCGCTACAGCCTGGTCCTACAATCTAATCATTTCTTCAAGGACTCACCTTTCAATTACCATAATAGGATTTACCACCCTCTTAACACTGTCACAAGGGGGACTAAGTTTGGGGGAAAGCTTTAACCCAAGGCAAAGCTCCTGCTTGGAAGTGAAACACATCACTTCTGCTAACATTTATTGCCAAAGAAATCACATGACCATGACAGGACAACAGGCTATACAACTCATGAGTAGGCCTGGGTACCACAGAGAGGGACACTTCAGGAAAAGATGGAAATATTCTTAAATAAGAGTACAGCCTCCAAAAGGGTTAAATACTAGCCTTGTGTTTCTTTTGTTTGGGGCTAAGGGGTGAGGGATTGACTTTCCTATACACATACCTAAAATCTGCTGCTGTGTTGAGCCCCTCTTCTTATGTCTCCCTTTCACTTTTCCTATGACTTCTAGGTAGGGAACCTTCCCAGAAATGAGCCAGAAGTCTCCAGCACTCTTCACTGTAGCCCCCACTTACCTGCAATGAGATAAGTGTGCTTAGGCTGAAGCTTTTGAACCTTTTCTTAATCGGTCAGCCCCCCCATCTTCTATCTGTCATCCAGAAATTGTTGAAATCTGTCATCTGCTTACGATTCATCTTTCTGTTTTCCTTACTGTCATGAGTTCATACGTTTCAAAATTCTTCTACTATATGATATTCATGATTTCCAAAAAAGAAAGAGAAATTTTGTGCTCACTCTGCTATACCAAATGGAAGAAAAAACTGAAGTCATGTGAAAGAACTGCTGCAAGTCAGATAAGTGTTTACACATACACACGTACACATTCACATACACAACCTATTTTCTTTAAAAAAAAAAAAAACTCTCAAGAACTAAGAAAAAAAGGATCACGAAAAATAGTAAGAGGTTAGAATCTTTTGTTTTGTTTTTCTAATAACAGGTTTCAACTTTAAATATCATGTGTTGACTCCCTGCTATTAAAAAAGGACAAACTTGTCTTTTATCTCCTTTTTCCTATACCAACCCCTAACTTCTACTTAATTTGCTATTACATCAGAACGCCAACATTTATAACAATTATGTCTGATTCTGTAATATTGTTCCCCATGTTTTAAAATCATAATTTATGTTTAAACAGAGTCACGGCTCACCACCATAACTTGTATCATATTTCTCCACCTGCGAATTGTTTATTTTGAGTCATCTTCAGGTGGGTGGATGTAGAGACAAGCAAACAAAGAATGATTATGTTTTGCAATGATGAATATGCTAAATTATCCTGATTTGATCATCACATATTGTACACAAATACCAACAGTCAACTCTGTGTCCCACAAATATGTATAATCAATTATTTTTTAAAAAAAGATTTGGAAAGGAATGCTATAATTTACTGAAGTTATGCATGCTTGAAAATTGTTTGTCTATTTTTTTTTATTGAAGAAAAACTGATTTGTTTTAAATTTTTAACATTTAGCTTCTGCTTTTGGCCAAGATGGAATAACAATGCTCCTACTTGCTCTCCTGCCTTAAACATAAACAAATAAATAAAAACCAGACAAAATATATGAAACAGTGGTCTTCAAAATACTGGACATCCGATAACAAGTAAGATTGCTCTCTGGAAGCCAAGAAACAAAGTGAGCCTTGAGATTGCTTTAGGTAACTGCCCAAAGAGAGATTCCAGGTCATTACTCAGAGAGGGGGTGATCCTGGCAGAGCCTGGCAGTCTCCTTGACATGAACGGAGGAAGTTAGGGTGCTAGGAACCCACATGATCAGAGTTCACAGGGCAGAGTGCAGGAACGAAGAGGCCTGCACACAGAGAGAGAGAACTCTGGGGGTGAGCAGAGTCCACCTCTGTCTTCAGCTGAGAACTTCTGATCAGTACATGTGTGTGGAGACACACCCATAAAAAAATCTTACTCTCTTTCTGTCAGAATTTTAATAATCTTTTGCCTTCTCCTTAATAATTGAGTAGGGCTTTAGAAAATTATCACTTACTTTTAGGGAAACATATGGTTTTCTTCCTTTGGTGTTGTGTTCATTTTTCTGTCTTGACGATTACTTTTTCCACTTTTTTTGTGCTGTTTTTGTTCTTTGTTAATTTAGTGAGATTCAAGAGAGAAAGTAAAATAAAAGGATCATACACCCACCACCTTTACACTTTTATTTTCTCTGGAAGATAAATGTGTAGGACATACTTGCCCCTGGAAAAATGATGTGATTCATGCTGATCCCAGTGGGTTAGAATCATCATGATAAAACAACCTAGGTCTGTCCAGCAGCATAACTGGCATGCAGTAGAGCAGCTGAGGCAAAGACAGATCCTTTTCCAAGGATCTAGCTAGATTTATTACAAGATGAAAGAAAAAAAAAAACATACAATTATCACCGTATTGTTAAAACCTGGATTTTAAAAATTAATTTTTATTTAAAAAAAAATTTTTTTTGCATCACAGACAAAATATCTGCTTGGCTAGCCACCTGCTCATCAAGGATTTCAACTGGTCACAAACTTGACATGAATCAGCCATGTTGTACTATTGTGAAAAAGCTACCATTATTCTGGGTCATATTAAATAATTATGAGGTAAGAGAAATTGGAACTGTTACTTCTAGCAATTTGTCAGGCCCTTACTAAAATAAAATATTTAGTCCCATTCACAAATACTTACTATGCATCTTCTACCCGTGCAAGGCTCTGTGCTGAACACCAATGATACAATGGGGGAAACTCTGTGCTCCCCTCACACTTTGAAGTGCCAAGTCCCCCTCTGTTACCCTTCTATTGTAGATCTCAGTTGCTAGAAACACCTTCCTCAAAATTTCCCAGGTCCCTATTTCTCTGCTTTTGGAGGAGCTGCTCAAACCAGTAGCTGGGGTCTGTAAGATGCCCTGAGATGTTCCAGTACTTATCCCTATGGTGTCGTCCCAGGTCTGGAGCTAGGACCCGATTCCAGGGGAAAGTCTGGCAAGCAAATTTCTCCTGCTGGTTAGTTTGATATATCTTTCCAGGATGATGTCAACAGCCACGAGGGTGCTGACTCATACTGTTTATACAGATGGAAATCCTCAGGAATTTGCCTGGGACCTTGTCTACCTCAGAAGCAAACCTCAGATAAGGAACACACTTTCTGTTAGAGGAACAGAATGTTAGAGGCCCAGGTGCAAGAGAGCACGGTGACATAGGCAAGTCATTTGGATGGTAGAAAACGAGGTGCTCTGCACCCCACAGAAAGAAGGTGGACTTAAGATCAGTGGGAAGCCAATAAAGGGATTTAAATGGGGAAGGCACCTGATCAGATTAGTGTCACCCTACTTCAGAAAACTAATAAAGATAATGCCTAATACAGTAGAGCAAAGAGAAACAAAATAACCAAAGGAAAGAAGACAGTGGGAGGAAAGACTGCAAGGATAACTTAAGTTTTATCCTCTTCCACATGAAGATTTGGGGAAAAAGGACATGGAATTTCTCTATGACTTTCTAAGAGGAAATCAGCTTAGTTTATAGTAGGAGAAAATTTGTCTGAACATTAAGAAGATGTTCTCTTCTATAAGGGGGATATAAGAATGATCCACCCAATGTATTTCTGGTCTCTAGCTCTGGAAACTTATGAGAAAACATGCCACCTCCAGTGGCTTCTATACTCACCTGCCTCAAAGGATGATGAAATAGAGAATTTTAGGAATTAGTGAGGGCACTTTCAGTTTCAAGTGACAGGGGTGCATCTCAAATAGGTTAAATAAGAGGGAGGATTTAATGGCTTGCATAATTAAAAGTCAAAGAATAGACTTCAGGTATGGCTGGATCCAGAGACACAAAATATGTCATTTGTAATAGATTTCTCTTCATCTCTTCCTTTTGCTCTCCTTTTGTTGATTAAATTGCTTCAGGAAGCAGTTCCAAACTTACATTCTACTTCTTTAGCAAGCTCAGTGAAATGATAATGCTCCTCTCCCAAGAGTACCAGGAAAATCCTGCAGTTGACTCTGTTTTGGTGTGAGTCAAGGGCTCATTTGTGAAACAATGGCTGAGACTACATCGTTTGAACTGTTCGATTAGTCACTCTTGGGTCATATGCCCAAACTTGGAGCTGGGGGGATTGGGTCAACCTCACCTAAACTAAGGGTTTGAGCATGACAAAATGGTGATGATGGGGCAAAATATTTAAAAATATTTTTTAAAACATCCAAAAATAGTTTAGGGTGTTTTTAGTAAGGAAGAAAGGTATGCTAAACAGGCAAAACAAATAAACAACTCCGCCACCCAATCCCCATACACAGATGTCCACTCTACCTTTTAAAGTCTCTTTCAAGTCTGTATTTACAATGATAGCTCAGAATGATGAGCCCAGCCAAGAGCATTCCTAGATTCACTAAATTTTACACGAGGATTATTTATGCCTTTGCTGTCATTCTCCAAAAACTTGATTTAAGTTTCCCTCCTGCACACTTCGTAGTGATGAAATGCTGAGGCATAATGAAACTAACTTCTTGGCTGTGGGTCACCCAACTAAGTGTGTTCCCGTATATGCTCTGGACTGGAAATACTTCTTGGCAAAAAAATAATGGAGCTAGCTGCCCTCATTGAAAGGGAGAAGAGCCATGTGTAGCTTATGTCTGAAATAAAAAACCCAGTGTACAACCTTCAAACAACAGATTGTCCCCAGCATAGCTGAGCCATGGGCAGTGACAAATAAAGCCTTCTCAGGCTGTCCCCTATACCTTAGTTGTGTTCTGAACTGAGCAGAGCTGCAGCCGAGAGTGGCTGAGGCACCGTGCCCAGTTAATCCTTAGTGCTTGTGCCAAGACTGTCAACAAAGGGTCCCATTGTCATGGCACAGGGGGGATTTGGGGACCAGTATGCTAGGAACTGGATGGAGACCACCAAATTCACTGACTGAAATGCTTTCTTCCACCCCCACCCCAAACAGAAATCAATGTCTGGCACTTGGTATTCATGAGCTGTCCAACAATGCCAATCTCAACGTGCACATGCTTGTGAGGAAGAAGAGATGCGTAAGCTGAGCAGACTTCACTTCCAAACCTCAGAGGGACTGCTCACATCATTGAGAGAAATCAATTTAGCAAAATTATGGCTAGTCCTGACTGCCCTTTTAATTGCATGCTGAGTTTGGTGATGATGTCTCTGATTTTCCTCATGCCAAAAAAAAAAAAAGAAAGAAAGAAAATTGAAGCAGAAAGAAAAAAAATGGGAATCAAGAATCCCTGAAATTTCTTTTTAAATTTTCAGTCTCAGCACTACCGTGCTAGATCTTTCTCTTTATTCTTTGCTAAATGATCTCGCTTTCAGTGTTGGAGGTTATTTTCTTGAACCATTTCAGACAGTTTTCTGTTATTACTTTAATTCTCTGTAAGCTGTTGGCAATTGCTACCAAATTGCTTCATGGATCAATTCTTCCCTCATAGCCCATTAAATTTTGCTTTTTTGTCCTGAGTAAGAAGTCACAAACTCATTTGGTTACATTTGGTCAGCAGGCCATAAGCCCTTTACTTCTCTTTAGAGTTTACTTCAGGAGACTCACATTAGGATTTCTGAATGCCCCACATTTATGGGCTTTTCCATATTCAGTACCATTTCTTGCTATTATGAAAAGGTCTGTTGGAATTCATTGTTGTTATTTGCTTAAATTGGTAACCAGGAAGGGGAGTGAGTGACAGGGTGTAGTTATATTTGTTAAATCTCAATAGTCTTGTTGGAGATTTTAAAAATAGCCAAATATTAGTAACCTTTCTTTATCCAGGCAGCTTTGCAATATGGCTTGGCAGCACCTCTTACCAAGAAGTTGGTCCCTTTCCCCATCCCTTTAATATGGCCTGGCCCCGTGACATGCTTTGACCAACAGCATGTGGCAGAAGTCATGTCGTGCTAGTCCCATGCCTGGATTTTAAGAAGCCACTTTGTGTACCACAACTGGCTGCCTTAGAGCACTGCTTACTCCAGGAAAGCAAGCCCAGCCTAGCCTGCTGGAAGGTGACAGGCCCCTTGGAGGAGAGCCCAGGTGCCCTGGCCTACAATATACCCAGATGACCAAGCAGCTGACTCCACATACAGCTAAGCCCAGCCCATTTACTCCTAGAGTTGAGTAAATGGCTATTGTCTGAAGCCACTGAGTTTGGGGATGGTTTGCTATACCACATATAACTGATGGAATCCTTACCTTATTGGTTTTGGTGGCCCTTGCCATTCTTACTCTGTAAATATCACCATCTAGCTTCTATTCGAAACTGAGAAATGCTTGCAGCATGCCTACTCAGGAAATTAATAAATAATAGGCATCTATTACCAAAGCATTCATGTCTATGATGGTGTCACTCCCCTGTTAGAAGGCTATGAACAGCTCCCTTCTGCCTTCTGTACATTGCTCAAACTGACTGACCCACATGTAAGGCCCACCATAATTTGTTTTTAGCCCACCCTTTCAGCCTTGCATCTATCTCCTTCCACTCAAAACCATTTTTTTTCCAGACTATTTGTGCTATTCTATTTTTCCCAAATTATGATGCTTTCCCATCTCCTTGTCTTTGCTCAAACTGTTTCCACTGCCTTGATGACCTTCCCCTCATCTCTGCATGGTAAAATCCTACACAACCACCAAAGTCCATTTCAAATGCTACTTCTTTTTTTTTTTTTCAAATGCTTTTCCAAATCATCCTAATCAAAAGGGACGATTCCTTCTTCCCTTGGAATGCTGAAAAATCTTGGCATGTGACCCACAAGAGTCAGCAAAGGTGCTCCTCTTGGATTCTGATTGCTCTGTCCCTTGTGAGTTCTGGAATAGGATATCACCTCTACTATCCTTATCATAGAACTTCTGAGAGCTCACCATAGGCCAGACCCTTTGCAGGGCACGTTACACATATTAGCTCATTTAGTGCTCTTAATTACTCTCTCTGGTAAGTGTTATTACTTTCAGTTTATAGGTGACAAAAAAGAAGCTCAAAGACCTAAAGAATTGGTCCCACAGATACTGGAATGGCAGACGCGATATTGAATGTGTCTCACTCAACCTCTTAGATCTCCTTCATAGCCCTTTGTGCAAGGACAGACAGCAGTTGACTGGAGTGTCCAGATCAGTGGCTGGGAGGAAGTCATATCAAAGCTTTGACCTCACATGGTGGCTCAAAGGGGCATCCTGACTCAGGGGAGTCAACTGAAGGGACGACATCTGCAGAGGAGAGTTGATGAGGAGAGGCTGCCCTGGGGTAGATGATTAGCAACACTGGGGCTAATTGGGACTTGTTTCTTCAAATTCCTGTGCCTAATCTAGAATGTTCTGAAAATTTTATTGGGGGGGTATTATTACCAGCAAGTGGTTCACCATTATAGACAGTAAGCTTCCTGCTGGTTTGCTGCTAATTGCCTGGGAACTAATAACTTTTTCCCTCTTCTAGTAGTAATGAATTTCTGTTTGCTTAGTCTAGCATGTCCATAAAATTGGCTATGTGATGTCCAGGAGGTTGGTCCTACTGATGAGATTTCAATATGGCCACTGCCGTTGTGCCCAGGCACTACAGTGCAAGTTCAGCAGCGGTGATTCCCAAGTGAGAAAGAAAAGCCTTGCCACTCAGGAGGTGCAGGGCCTAGTTAGATTATTCTGAAAGCCACAGATTATTCTCTCACACACTCATGGAAAGTGGGAAAATCTCCCTATATTTGTGAGTGATGTTTTTCTTAAAATAGTAAAAAAGAAAGAGACCCAACAGGCCTCATATTTTGGTGCCACTGAGAGATGTCCTTGTAGACAGGAATATGTGGAGTGTGGTTTTGAATGGCAAAAAGGGTGAGCCTGCTGGGCCCTGGTCTCGGGCATGGTAATACACAGTAATCATCCTTCCGTGCAGTCATGAGGTGGTGTCCACTTGACAGGCACAGCTCACACCTGGGGTCTCACATCAGAAGAGGTGGGAGGTCTGCCCTTGAGCCCAGGTTTTTAAGGAGTCAGCCTTCCTGAATAAACCAGTGTCCCCACTAAAGAGTTTCCCAGGTCTCTATCTCCTACAAGGGGTGCACCTTGCCAGAACTGCGGCTGCCTCACCATGCAGCGCATGTGCCTTGCAGACTGCGGCAGGGCTCCATCTCACCTGAAGAAGTAGCTGCCCACTTACGAGGCTCTGGGATGGAGAATTAGTTACCACCAGGGTACAGTATCTGATTTTGGAAATGGTGCTTTGTACCAAGTTCCTTCCCTGGTTTCCTGAAAGTCTGACCCCAGGGGAGCTGCGGCCCACTGGTGGCAAACATGCCTGCAATTCAATTTGATTCAACAAATACCTTTAGGTTCTCCGAAGGCCTGGCAGTGCACTAGGCCCAGAAGAGAATTAGACTTGACTTCTATTCTCCAAAATCTCTTCAAGGAGATGATATAAATACACGATGACAACAGCAAGAAAAAAATAACCAAAACAAACAAAAAACCAGAGAGCTAAAGCTCATAGTACAAACCGCTTCTCCTTGTGTCTCCTGTATGTTCACTCCATCGGATTTCATCTGCTTGCTCTTTCTTGATTTTGCTTTCTTATTTTAAGTTCTGAAAACAGGAGAGGCAACAGGTAACTCCTGATTGTTTAGCTTCTTCTTGCCAATTACTGTGCTTCACTGAAACAATAATCTGTCATTTGAAAAAAGCAGTTCCTGGAGGTTCATGACTGGACTCCTGCAGTGCCTTGCACATAGTAGGTACACAGTAAGTATGCACTGAGTGGAAGTATTTACTACTTGTATATAAGGAGGTGCAGCAAAGTGGTTACACAGTGTTCTATGGCATCAGGATGCCTAGGTTTGAAGGTTGGCCCTGCCACTTACTTGTTGTGACACTTTGGGCAAGTGTCTTCTCTCAAAGTCCCAATATGAGTCCTCATCTGTCAAATTAGGACAATAGTACCAATAATAATAATAATAATGTTAGTACCTAATCTGGGGGTTGTTACAGGATTAAGCAGTAATCCCAGTACAGAACACATATTAAGCACATAACAAATAAAATTATTATCATTGTTATGATCATTATAATTGTTATTGTCAAGCATTATGCAAAGTACTTTGTCTGTGTTCTGTGAGTATATATGTGTGCACATATATACCCACCTATTTCAAACTGTATACTTTGAACATATATGAACTATACATTTTGAACATAGATGTATGCACACGTGTATATACTCACTCATATATACCCACCTATTTCAAACTGTACATTTTGAGCATATATGTATGTATGTATTCTCCAATGGAAAATCAAGACAGAGAGAGAATGAATTTGTCCAAGGTCATAGAACACCTTGACTTTGAAGCCTCAACCCACAACAATGTGGCGGGGTGAGGAGAGAAAAGCTCTCTATCAACTTTTTAAAAATACCCTGTAAAGTTTATGGGAAGCTTATTGTTCTAGAACTGGCAAGGGTTATTCCACACAGCTCAGGTGGTGAATAAGTTTGCTGCCCCTTGCAGCAGGATAATTGAGTCAGAGCTAAGTTCTCTCTGAAGTCTCCTTGTGGAATGGTCATATTATTTCCCACCAGATAGAATACAAGGGCTCCCATTTCTTAGTTGCTGGAAACCTCCCTTTCTCAGGCCACTCATCACACAGGAACCTGTAGGCAGGTTATAATTTGGATCTCTTTGGCAGCCTCAGGGTCCCATCCAAATTTGAGTCCCCAACCCCATCAGGTCTCCCAGTGGGGCAGAGGGTGCTGAAACACTAAAATACTAACTCTCTCTGATGAGCTGTGTACCTGCTGCACCCCAGACACACATGTGCCCCCACCCGGCCAAGAGTGTCTTCAGGAGGGTGGAGCGAGCAGCAGCTGCTAAATGATAATATTTTCCACAGTCCTTGAATCTGGAATTTGGTCACTTCTGATCCTTGGCTTTTTCTGCAATTGTTTCTGGTAAAGGAGATTCCAAAGAGGCCCAGTTCCAGGGAGGTCTCCCAGCAGTGACTGTGGCAGCTCCCAACAGCAAGGTCTCCCAAAAGCTCCTCCTTGTTCATGGACCTACTGTGTGTGGGATGTCGTAGGTGCTGGCACCATGCCTGCCCTTAGGGAGCTTCCTTTTAGCATAGGACTCCTCTTGGCAGCATCCTTCAGTGACAGTGGCTGCTGGTTTCCTGTAGTACCGGTGAGAGACACTCTTAGGGAACACCTTTCCAGCTCTTGGACTGCACAGTAATGACGGCTACAACTAATAATAATGATAATAAATTAATATTAGTGATGGGTACCGTTTTCACACACTTGCCATGGGCAGGCACTGTACTAATATATTTTATCTTAATCACAATTTTACAAGGTAGGTCTCCCAATATCCATTTAAGACAAGGGAATTCAGGAGCAGACGAGCTAAACGACTTGCTCAAGGTTACAGTGTGGTAGGCGTCTGAACTCAAATTTGTCTGGCTTAAAAGCTCTTTTTATCCTTATACTGACATTTGATAAGTGACAGGTACTGTGCTGAGAGCCTTGTGTACATTAACGTGTAAAGAAAGGGCGTACTGACCACCCACCCTCTGAGCGGGCCACGGCTGGCATGTTCCCCTGGCTCAGTCTGAGCTCTCACTTGGAAGTACCTGTCAGGGCCCTGGCAAGAGTTTAAATTCTATATCACATCCCTATCTCTTCTCTGCCACCACCCCTTCCTTCTACTTTCTCAAAGCAAATCCCTGGAAATATCACTTTTCCTTAAGACATACAAATCAAACTCCCAATTTTGGCTGACCTAAATTTCCTGGAAATTGGTGATGATGAATATATTTTACACTAAGTAAACTGATTTGTGGGTCTCCCAGAAAGCAAGCTGAAGTCAAATCTAATAACTAGCATAAAATTCCAACTTTGATTTTCGATGAGTGGGGTATCTGCAGCAAAGACTTAATCCCACATGAGGTCACATGTTCAGAAGGGCTTGAAAAGTATAAAATATTCTACAAATGTCAAGCATGATTATTCTTGTCACTGCCACACTCGCTTTCCAAGCAGGTGTGTGCTGAGGGAGTACGCATGACTCCAGGATTAGTCTCAGCCAAGATGATTGGGAATGTAATCTCTATGATGGTGAGGTCCAATGATGTCAAAGTAAAAGCGCTTATATCACCATTGGGAAACCTGGGTCTGAGCCCTGACTCTGTCATTGACAAACTGGGGAAATTTGGGCAAGCCACTGGCTGCCTCTGATCTTCAATTCAACAATAATTCAATAATAATCTTAATAATAACATACATGAAATAAAATTGCAACTAGTGTTAATTTGTGTGTACTCACTTCAAGCCATGTGCTTTTCTAAGAGCTTTACATATAATATCTCATTTAATTCTCACAACAGTCCTCTGTGGTATTATCATCCCTATTTTACAGATGTATAAACAGAGGCCCAGAGAGGGTAAATGACTTATCTCTGGCCTCATAGCAAGAAAGAAAGGATCTAGGCCAAATTCTATTTTGCTAATCATTCCATAATCAAGTAGGAATGATTTGGGGGTATCTGTTTCCTGTTTCTATTTTGCTTGCAGAAAAGTTAGCTGTGGTTAGGTTTAGAATTTCTAAAGGAGGAGGAAGGAGCTTGATAGATTCTTCAAGAGAATAAACAGACTCCTAATTAGTGCAGCAGGTATGTGATTGATTATGACATTTTCCTAATACATGAACTGTGCTTGCCTTCTCTTTAGAAATGCTTTTCAGATTGAGGGCATAACTACCAGAAGAGGCCACCTTGGGAGAAAATGGAATGTTGTATTTACCTCCTTGTGTAGCAGCTATCGATTGAGACTTCTCTCTCTCTGTTTCTGTGTTGGACATTCTTTAAGGAAAGTACTGGATCTCATCTACATCCCCAGCACCTAGCACAGTGATTGACATATACTACATCCATGTCCAGTGGCAGAATAGATGGACCTGTGTTTGCAGAATGAATGAATGTATAAATGAATGAATGCCTGGCTCCTTGCCCTTACAATTGTTTGTTTCTTCCTGGTAGAGCCAATGACTAATCTTGTTCTTTGTCACTTTAGTCTAAAAAACACAGTTTAGAAGTGCAGGTATAAGTCAACCTTGGCACTCATGTTTCCCAGCTGTTGTGGGTCTCTGTCTTACTTCTGATAAAAGAGAAGTGGACATTGCTATTCATGGATTCCCAGAATCCATTTTAATTTCTTTCAGAAACATCTCCTCCCTCCTCTCAGTTCATGTGGTTCTGACTGGACTGACACCACTTTCCTTTCCCCAGTCCTGGGAGTGAACTGGGGATCCAGGTATGAACAATCAGTATACTCCTTCCCCTGGCCAGAGCAATTGCTTAGTTGTGGGATTACACATCATCCATACTAAATCATAGGACTGTGGTTGAATCAATAAGGAAAAAAAGCTGTTTTTCCACTGGGGACACTAAACCAGTGCAAAGTAAGCCTATAACTGCTAGTGGCCATCTTACTAGTGCAAGAGAATAGCTCACCTGAGAGTAAAGCCAAATTAGGAAGAGTTGTGCCAAGAGACGAAGAGAGAGCCATTCCTGACAACACAATCTGCATGCTATTTAAGTATTGATTCATGCTTGGGGCCAAGTCTGCTATTGGACTTCTAGTCAAACAGTCCAATAAACCCAGCCTCCTCCCGTGTGTGTGGAGGGGAGAGTGGCACGTAGGTGGTGGGATGGAGCATATGTGTGTGATCTGTCCACCAACTTGAACTGCCATAAAGCTCATACCCATGTTTGTGGAGTACTGTGCTTTAAGAATCTAACCCAACTTGCCCCTGCTACAGGATATAGGCAATTCTTCTGGCTGGTGTCTGCCCCACGCTGGTAGTTGTATATAGTCTGAAAATCTTTGTTCTCCAAGTGTGGGACTGTTCTACCATGAAGTGAGTCCTGGAGGGAGCTATTTTGGCATATCTTTGTGGAAATAACTGGTGGTTTTCAGATAAAGATATAGAAGTAGGGCCTAGTAGTTAAAAGCTTTGGATTCAGGTAGAGCTAGGTTTAAATCCCTCTTTGAGTATTCATACTCTATATAACCTTAGGAAAACTGCTTTATCTCCATGAAACTCAGTACTCTTGACCATAAACTGGAAATAAAAATGTTCACACTGCAAGGTTATTACAGGAATTAGATGAGATAAATATATAAAATGGGTAGAGTTTGGCCATACATAATAAATGTTCCATAAATGATGCATATTACATTATTTTCTTTTTATAAGGCTTAAAGACAATCTTCTATCTATCTATCTATCTATCTATCTATCTATCTATCTATCTATCTATCTATATCTATCTATCATCTATCTATCTCCTATGTAGTCCCACTCGAAGTTGTATACTGACTGCTGCATAAAAAAAGATGTAAAATGCATTTGAAAAGAAAGCACTATGATAAAGAATGATCCCTATGACAGACTGTATAATTACTGAAAACTTCAGAAACTGGAGGACATCAGGCATATACTGTTGTATCACGTTGACTTCAGAAAGAAGATAAAACGCTGTGAGATTTTTTTGTTTGTTTTTTGTTTATTAATTGAGAGCATTTGGGCAGAACAATAAAGATCTTACAATTTATAAAGCACAAAATAATTTATATGAATGCAAAGAGATATGGAAAACCATTATAGAGTTTAATAAAAAGGACTAGAGAAATATGGATAGGAGTTCTTGATATGAAAACAGCTAAATAAAATATCACAAGTAAACAAATATATAGAAGGCTTTATTGCAATAATTTATTTATAAGTATGCAATATTATACTGTGAATTTTTTAAAAGGCATATAATGTAGAAGAAGATAAAATGGTCTCTGGAACAGTTTTTTGGAATAGAAAAAATAAAGATAAAAATATGGTATGAAAAAGCCAAAAAACAACTGTGGTAGAATAGAAATATAAAGGAAAAAATAATACAGTGATATGCTGACAAAGCAATATTTCTAAAGCCATGAAATTCCTTAGAGAAAGAATAAAGAATGGTCTGCAGATGCAGTAGATTATAAATTAAATGACTAAAGACTGAGTTGCCTTATTGAGATCCTAGAACTTGCTTGGGAGGGAAACTGTCTCTGATCTGCAGAAGAGGTTAGCTGGAATGAAAAAAGAAATCCAGGTTTAAAAGGTGACCAAGGAGTAATCAAAGAAAAGACACCTAAGGAAGAACGTTAAGCCCACAGGATAAAGTATGGAGGAGTCAATGGAGTGGAAATGAAGAGAATCCAAAAACAGCAAGAGAAATGGGGCAGAGAGGAATGAGGTGAGGAAAGAGAAGGGAAGAACAGAGGATTTAACAAGCAGGTGGTGCAGTCAGGACAGGAGAAAGCACCTTTGAGTTAGTCGCATATCCCAGAGATTCTTTTCAGCAGGACACAATATCAATAGTGTTTGTAGGTGCTCTGCCAAAAGAGGGAAAAGTCTGTGGTCTGACAAGTCTATGAGGGTTGTGTGGGTTTCTTTACGCAGGACTTTATAGGAGTTTGTTATGTGTTGTTGGCTGAATACCTAAAAAAGTAGAAGAATAAGGAATGTAGCCTTTCACCAAATTTCAGGGAATGCGGTGTGTGTGTGTGTGTGTGTGTGTGTGTGTGTGTGTGTGTGTGTGTAAGAGAGAGCGAGAGAGAGACAGAGAGAGAGAGAGAGAGAGAGAGAGAGACAGACAGACAGAGAGACAGAGAGAGAGAAATTCAAAACTTTTTGTCAAGGTTTCTCTCATCACTCATTTCAGGAGGACTCAGGAATTAAATAGACTGCTGAGATAAAATTTTGCCCTGCTGGCATTTTGGCTCATGGGAAAATGTTTTCCATTGACCATAGTATCATCATGGAATGGTGAAATAGATCCTTTATCCTTCCAGCATTCCAGAACCCAGATTCCAGTAATACTGTGATCATCAGCTATGCCATGCTGAGTCCTTTTCTCGTCAATATATTTCTATTTGTATTTCTACCCCTCTATATCTCAGCATTTACTCTAGTAAGCACGTAATTTATTAATATTTTTAACTAATGTGTCTACATGAAGGCCTCACAGTCTAACACCAACACCAACAGAAATCTTCTTTCTAGTGTCTCAAGGTTGAATTTTTCTCAACTAATTGATTGCCTTAGGGTAAAAAAAGAATGAAAAGTGGACACCCTCGTAGGAGCCCCACTGTTTAAGAGATGAGGGCTTTGCTACTGAAACTGGTCTCCTCTTTCAAACGAGGCTGGATTCCATCTCCAATGCCTTTGGCCCTCGTCCCTTTAAATGTCACATCTGCCTGCATCACTCAATATGTCTGCATAGGTCAAGATGTTTCCCCAGCTCAGCTGAGGAGGGATGAAGGCTTGGACACTGACGATTCATCATCTTTATGGATGTTGAAAGTGCTCAACGTTGGAAAGAAAAGCCACGAAGAAATACCTTTACAGAAGGTTACGTGAAATCCTTTAATTCCTTTAATCCCCTAAGAAGTATTTTCAATGCCATCCTGGGGTACCTTTAGTGACATCAGGGAAGGGTGACTACTAACGAGTTAGTGAAAGTCACTTGTTAATGGTTGTGTGGCTGGGCTGTTGTGAGAATATTCTTTTTTTTTTTTTCTTCTTGGGTTTAAATGTCCATCAGGTATGCACACCTCATGCTGCAGATGCTGATGGGAGGTCAGCCTGGATTATCGGATGGAAAATGGACGAGCAGTCCTGCTTCTGAGCCACAAGGTGTGTACCACTGCATTCATGCAATGCTCCATGTGGACCAGTGTGCGTTTCAGTAGGAAAGTTATCCTTGAATCCTTTTGTACTCCGCACTGAAACTTGTAATTGGTGTGGTGTGTTTAAGTCATAGTCTAAGTTTTGTTTGCTCAGTTAACTCTCCCAGGATGTCTATTTTGAACAGAAATAGCAAGAATAGGAGGCGAGTGCTTTGCCTAGAGAATTAATCTAAGAACCCAAACAGAATCCTTTCCAGAGGCAAGAAAATTGACAGAAGATGATGGGTGAGACGCAGCTTGCTGTCAGAGTAATCATCTTTAGTTGTGCGAAGGGGGATGGAGGGTGAGAATGATCACCATTAAATAAAACAGGTATCATGGAGAACGCATTTCTGGGAGCACATTTTGATGGAGATGCCTCATCAACCACCAAATCTCTCGGCAGCTTTGCAAGGATCATTCTGCAAATGGCCATCACGGTCTGGATTTTATCGTTTCACATTTGCACCTTGCAGCTTTTAAGGGCCATTAGAACCTAAATACTGCCCCCATCAAAGCTCAACCTGAAAGGGGTTATTGCCAGTAGTCAGCACATGGAATCTCAGCATTCGACAGTTCTTATTAGGTAAATTCTTTTGCTTGTGAGAGAAAATGATGATCTGAAAATGTCGGTCGGTGGTCTAAAACTCTGGCTGCATCCCCAAGCAGTTGGAAATTTGACATTGGCTCCCATAACAGTCTTATGATAGCATCACTGTCCCAAGGGGTGGCACTGAATATCAGAGACTTTGTCTTTTGAAAAATTTACATAATGTGAGACATTAAAATTAAGGCTGGTGTTTACTGTTCGTTTCTTAGATAGATAATTCCAGATTCACAGCAAGATATTATTTCCCTTGGAAATGCTGTCTGTGCCTGCCAGTTACTGAATGCAATCAGATAGCTTGCATAGGCTAGCATACCAATTAGAAGCCTTGTCTGGGTTACGTGTGATGTGTTCCCTCCTAAACTCAATGGCTTGTCAGCAGATAAACGTACAGAGAGTAGAAAGCCCAATTTCTAATTCCCTCAAAACTATTTCTGTTCTTAAAATTACATGTATGTGTACTCAAGGTAGAAAGCAAAATAGCCATAAAGCATGGAGGATAAAAGAAGATTAATGAGGGAAAGAATCTGACAAAAATATTTAATTAGAATGCAATGGCCTGGCCCTATTATCTTGTATTATTATACATCTTGTCATTAACCAAATCTGTAGCTAAACTGTGGGCATTTGTCTTCATTATGTAGTAAAACGATATAATGAGCAGATTCCAAACAATGAATAAATGCCCCGAAATGATCACAAGCTTGCAGAATGGGAAACATTTTCATTTCAATTCAATGGCGTCTGATAGCTAGAGCTCAGCCTTGCTTTGAAAGGCGATGCAGGAAGAATTCGTCTATGTTTAAAGTTGTGGGTAGATACATAAAATCAAGGGGTCTTGTAGAGTGACATCCTATGAACTTGGCATCCATGAACCTGGTATCTCTTGTGAACTAACCATAAAACCTGCTCTGGATTACAGTTTCCTCATCTGTCAGACATAATGAAGCTCCGTCATCTTGAAGGTCACTTCTAGTGCTAATATTCTGTGTTCAAGAAAATGATATGAATTGTTAATTCCAGTATGGGGTCTAGTTTAACCGATACGCAGGAAGCCATTTTTTTATTCATTCATTTGTTCATCCACTAAATATTTACTGAGTGTTAATAGAATGCCAGATACAAGGGTTAATGGTCCAGAGATAAAAATTCTGCTTTTAAGCTAGTTCCTCCCAGTCCTAGCTGCACAGTAGATCAACTGGAGAAATATTTTTAAATTCTGATGCCTGGGCTCAGGCCCCAGAGATTCTAATTAAATGGGTTTGCAATAGGGCTTCATTCTAAAATGTAGCCTAGCTTGAGAAACTGGTCTAGTGGAAGATGTAGAAATAGCAATATATTATACTGCAGTGTTAAGTGTGGATTCTCTTAAAGGAACTCTTTCCACCCAATGAGAGAAGTAACAGTGTATAAAAGAAGCTCTTCTGCAGGAAGGAGCATCTGAGATTAATTTTGAGAGGCTGAGCAAGGGTTAATCTGGCTGAGAGGGAAAGCAAAGTTATCCCAGGAAGAGAAAGCAGCATACACAAGTGCAGAGACATGGGACAGGATGACAAAGTCCAGAATCTCAAGAAGTTTAGTATGGACAGGTCATGGAGAAAAAGGCTCGCGAGATGAAGTTTAGGAATAATGCACTTTGGCAGAGACTTTATTTGATCCCCAATATCCCTGAGTTGTAGGCAGATGGCAATGGCCATGCAACTAACAACCACATGCTCCGTCTCCCTGGCAACTAGGTATCACCAGGCACCTAAGTTTTGGCTCATGGAGATGTGAATGGAAAGTGATGTGAGCAACTTCTAGGGCTCATACTCAGGGGAAAGCTGCTAGCCTCCATTTCTTTCTTCCCCCTTCCCAGGAGCTGAAGCTGGAGACTCAGCCTCAACCATGCTGGTGAACAACATCCAAAGGAATGAATGATCAACAAAGCAGAAGAAATCCTTGCTCTGAACAGTACCTGCATCGCCCACCAGCTTGGACTGAAAGAAAGCAAGCTTTTACCTTGCTTGAGCAACTCTTTCTTACTTTGTCCCAGCAGTCCAAGCTGTTCTCTAATTAATATACCACTAGAAGCTTATTTTCTTGGGAAGAACAAAATCACTACTTTTGGAGGGGTGGCTTTTATGAATATCTGCTCTTGTGAAGTTCTGTTGTAAAAAGTATAGCACTGGATTCTTACAAAATCCTAGTGAAGGAAGCAATTCTGTGAATGATAATTTTTCATAAACTGCCTCTTACTTTCAGTACAGTTTTAGTGTATCTAGCATGTGCTAGTGTTTCTAAATGTCTCAAGATTATAGATAAATATTCTTAATTCAATAACCAAGTCTGCCTTAAATTGATTAAATCACAGCTGTAATTCCAAAGATCTGTATTGTTGGATAGAACCAGAATTGGCCTTTTGTTTAATATGCTGGGATATGATTTCAGTGTGCAATTCCCAGCCTCCAGGATAGTACAAGCTCTGAGACACTTTATTGGGTTTTGATTGAGAATATTTGCAGGAGCAATTTCCAAGGGAACGTTTAGGTGATATGCCTCAGGAGGCTAGAGAGCCAGCTGCAATCTCAGGTCCCAAGGGCAAGGAAATCACCAGTGGAAACGTGACTATTACTGGGGAAATAGATCTTCCTGACAGGACATAAATCAGAACCTCTGACCAGACATGGCAATGAAAATGCCCTTGGTTGTCCTACGAGACCAGAGGTGTTAACCCTAACATTGTCAGGACAGGAGAGCAAAGAAAACTGGCTTGCATGCCAGAGCCCTTCCTTCTACTTGACTCTGTCATTCACAGACCTGCCTGCAAACACTGAGCAACTGGAGAAGTCACTCAGCTGTCTTGTAGGGCCTGTCTTCCCAGCTGACAGTGGCTCTCACCTTCCTTTCTCTGGGACTGAGTGCCCTGATTTAGTCTTGTCCCCAAGACTCTGTCTCGTCTGGGGACTCTCTCCCTACCATCTCCAAGGTTCCTATTCTCCTTTGCTGCTGCCTTGGTTCATGTCGCCGTCATCATTACCTGGGCTACTGCAGCAATCGGCTTCCAACTGGTCTTCCATCCTCCCTTGGTCCTCTTCGCTCTGACCTCATACCTGATCACACTGCTCCCTTTCTCCAGCCCCGCAATGTCTTCCCTTTGCCTGCAGGATCCTTATCAGACAAGGTTTGCCAACTTCTTTATAGCTCCTCTGGTTTCACTCCTCATTCTTCTTGTTCTAGCTTGGCAGATGTATTGTTTCCCGTTGCCTTTGGGAATGGGACACATCATTTTCAAGGGTGGTGGTGGGGTGGAGAGGGGGGAGACACTGCAGCCTCTCAGGGCATCTGTATGCCTAGGCTTCCTACCCTTCTCCCATTTGCCCCAGCTCTCGGGGGTCAGCAGTTCTGCATGTGGGTGCAGCCAAAGAGTCTAACTGCTATTGGGGTACTTGTAACTGCCTTCTCACCATTCAACACACACACACACACACACAAAATTTCTTATTCCCCCAAGCCAAAACATTATTTAAAACACCAAGGGCAGCAACAGAGAACAAGAGAATATCAAATGGGGTGACAAAAAAAAAGACAAAAAGAGGGAAGACAGTGGTCTTGAAAGTCCAAGACAAACTTTGAAACTTCAAATACTTCACAGTTGTGTCAAGAGCTGGCCCTAGACCCAGGCATCTGTGATCTATAGCCAAGGTTGGCTGGAGTTTGGTGCCCTGCAGATCAATGACTTCCAAGACTTCTAACATTTGTAATTGCCCATAAGAAAACCCTCTAAAAAGATGGGATGCTTGGTCACTAGTCCTCTTTCTCTGAATCTCTTGAGGAATGAGAATGCAAGATACAATTACAAAGATACGAATACAAAGATGAGATATAAGGAGCACATAGTGAGGGTAAGAAAAATTGGCTTTCAGTACCAGATTTTCCATTTACTACCTGTGTAAATCACTTACTAAACTTCAGTCTACTCAGTGGCAAACATGGGAACACAAATACCTACTTACCAGTCTACCATGAGTCTCAATGACATAAGGATGTCTAATTACCGGTATTAAACCAGCACATCGAGGTGATCACCAAATCTCATCTCTTCTGAGAATTAATTCCATCTATGTCCAATGGTAGAGGGGTTATTTGCTCTGTCTCTGTCAGAGACCTGTTATGTTCTATCACTATATGATGTACACTGAAAGACCATTGTACGTCATAAAGCACTGTACCATGTCAGCAAGATGTCTCTGTCGTTGCTGCTGCTTAGTTCATTATTGTTATAATTTTTGTAATGATTATTTATGGTTACCTGAAACTTAACACTCTGCTTTTAAAATGTTAATGATCATTAGTCTAAGAAATATAGTTACTAACTTTTTAGACAATATACATCACTTCTGGAGGCTTGGTTGGCCATCTTGGGAAGAAGAAAGAAAACCAATGTCAGTGAAAGACTTGGCAGTACCCTGGGGAGGAGAATTAATGGAGACTGAGCAGGTTGGGACCTGGCCTTTGCACTACAGTCTCTGCTCCCAGATGACAGGAGAAATCTCAGAGCTGTTTTGTTGGAGTAGAGTGGTGGTGAAACAGCAGTCGATGTTATATGACATCAGGATGTCATATGACGATGTTATATGACATCAGGATGTTATATGACGATGTTATATGAAACAGCAGGAGTCGATGTTATATGACAGGAGTCAATACTTGGTGAACTTCTACCCCTATCTCTAACTCAGCTTAAGATTCACCTACTTCATTTGGGTTTGATCTCTTCTTCTGTATGTTCCCACAGCACCCCACGTTTATCTCTATTAATGCAGCTATCATATAACGTTACACATCATTCATCCGTCCGTCCATCCTCCCATCCGTCCATCCTCCCATCCATCCGTCCACCCATTGTTCCATAAATGTCTATGTTTTTCGATGGGCCAGGCACTGTGCTAAGTGTTGAAGTTATAGCAGTTGGTTCATTCACCTATTCCCTAGAGAATTAGACTGATAGTTCTCTGATCTTTTTTTATTCATGTCCATATCCTTGGGGCTTAGCCCAGAGTCTGGCACATAATAGACACCCAGGACACAGTACAGTATCATGATTAAGAACATGGCAAGTCCTACATAGTTGCTTAAGCCTTAAACCTCATTTCCTTAACTGTTATAATAGTACCTATCCCTGATGTTGACTGCAAGGAAAGAAATGGGATACTCACATAAAGCACATAGCAAGGT
Source organism: Galeopterus variegatus (assembly GCF_000696425.1). NCBI lineage: Eukaryota > Metazoa > Chordata > Mammalia > Dermoptera > Cynocephalidae > Galeopterus > Galeopterus variegatus. The sequence continues at coordinate 153,415 of NW_007727754.1, read as the reverse complement.
ACCTGGGATCTTCTCAGTGCTATAAAAATGATAGCAATAATCATAATGAATAAATTACTTAGACTTACACTCCCAGGCATAGGGGACTGGCCTGTCACAATGGATGGGGGTAGCTCATCCTTCCTCTTCCCCTTTTTCTCACCCCTCCCCACTTGCCCTCACCTCTTAATGCATCCATGGCCACACGCACCTACAGCAGCATCTTCTGGGCCCCTCTCGCCCAGGAGCTTGGCTGGGATGTAGAATTTGCTATGATCTCTGACACATCTTCCCAGCACCAGGTATCATCTGCCCAATTCTGAGCAACTTTGTCCCCCTTTCTGCTCTTACTTCAAGGAGTTACAGCATCCCAAAGGGCAAAACTCATACGCAAGCACAAAACACTTCCCTTTAGAAGCAATACTGAAACTGTCTGGCCATGAACAATGTTCTTTTCCCCAGGATTAATGTTCCCTTTTCATAACTGCTGATCAAATTAAGACTGAAGTGAGAGAGCAGAGAATGACAGAAAGGAGACTACAGAGTAAAGAGAATTCTTTTTCCCTCCCCACATAGCCAACCACATACTGCTAGAAGCTAAAATAAAATTGAAGGGAAAGAGAGAGAGAAAGACCAAACTGATTAGGTACTGGTATGCAGTTTAGAAAATCAGTTTAACAGAAGTTTTTTTTTTTTTTTTTTTTTTTTTTTTTTTAAGTGCTGTGGTGGTTCCTGTTATTGAATTTAAAAATTCATCTCCCAGATAAAATGCATTTTGTCACTCTGCAGCCCTGTGTTCTGCCTCCAAGTCATCCTGATGCTGGATCAGTAGTCTGAACAGTGTCTCCTACCTCCATGGCCTGAATCAATGTGATGCTCAGCTAGTGACAGCCACGCTTCCAGGGTCACTAGGAAGAGTCTTAATCAAAAACATGGGTTTTGGGTCAGTTAAATCTGGGTTCCATTCCAGAGTCATCTTTTTTGAGTTATGCAGGCTTCAGCAAGTTTTTGGACCTCTGTGAACTTGTTTCCCCATTTGTAAAATGAGTATGATAACACCCACCTCCCCGTGTGGTAACGAGGACTCCATAGGAACATAAATTGTCCAGCACAGAGTAGGTGATCCACACAGAGAGTTCCTTCTTCCTTGATGCTCGAGGCATGTTATGTTTGCTGTCCTTTCATCCCCTTTAAAATGCAAATACCCGTGATAAGGGCAACTCTTCAATCTGTTATCTGTTATTTGCCACTGTATTGGTTTCAGATTATTTTTTTTCTAAATATATACAGGCTATAGAGAAGGTGAAGGGGCAAATAGAATGTGCTGGTTACAGAATAGCCACTGGATCCTTGGTTCGCTCCTGAGTGTGGAAGAATTACGGAATCAGGAGACCAATAGCACCAGGACATCATACCTCTTCTAAAAGATGATCAATAGCTGATAATTCCTTCCTGCCTTCCTCTTTCCTTCCCTCCCTCCTTTCCTTCTTTCCTTCTTTCCTTTCTCTTTCCTTCCTTCCTTTTTTCCTTCTTTTTTTCCTTTCTTCCCTCTTTCCTTTCTTCCTCTCTTTAAATTTTAATGTTGCAAATGATATGGTCATGTTGGCCAAAGAAATGAGTGAGAGGTCCAAAAATTGATCTGTTCTTTAAACACAGAATTAAAAGTGTCCTGGGGATACTGGATGCAGTAACTGTGGGCAGAGTCATGGCTTGCAGCCTTGGATATTTTTCTGCTTCTTGACTCTTTGGGCAATTTTCAAGTGCTGAAGGGAGAAACAGACACACACGCGCGCACACACACACACACACACACACACACACACACACACACCCCACAGTGTATAACTCCATTCATTGAGTTTTTATTATATCGTAGATGCAAAGGGCCTTATATTATATATATTATAGTTGAACTCTCAAAACTCATGTATAAATTAAATTTATTTCAGTTAAAATTTTCACAAATCCAATTCAAACAATCTAGTACAAAAAGAAGAATTTATTGACTTATGGAACCAAAAAATTAAGAGCTGCAGCAGGATCTAGGGACTCAAATCTGTCTCTTTCCATCTCCCTTCTGTCTTTTTCTCTGTTAGGTTTATGCTTGGGCATGTTTTTTCCAAGGTTTCCAACAGTGTCAGTTTTAATTCCTATCAGCTTAGTAACTCCAGTACCCAGAGATCATCTTTCCCAATAATTCCCTAAAATGTCTTTAGTAGCAGTCTCATTGTCCCAGCCTGTGTCACACGCACAATGTTGAAGCAACTCCCATGACCAAGCAGCTGAGATGCTCTGGTGGTCCAGGTGCATACCAAGCTTCCCCTCCCAAGAGTCAGAGGTGGTGTTATCCCTCAAAACCTCATGCCTTGAGAGTGGAAAGTGTGCTCTTCCAAAGATAATTGAAGTTCTGTTACCAAAAGTGTGGAAATGGGTGCCCAGGTTTGGTGAGATGTCCACCACAGCACTCTAGGAGGGAGATGTTATTTACAGATGAAGAAACTGAGGGTTAAAAAGATTAAATGACCTGCTCAAGGTCACAGAGCTGGTGAATAACAGAGCCGGGGTTTGAGCTGACATCTGCCAACTTCAGGCCTTCCACTTCCATCTAGTACTCTGCTGCATAAACTAGAACTTGACAGTGAATGGTTAAGTATTAGAAGGTCTCTATATTGAGAAAACTCACTTGTTTGTTTTTAAAGACAATATAAAATGAATGTTTCCTCCCCCTCCACTGCCTTAGATCCATCTCTCTCTCCTTTCTTCCTCCTGAACAGATAATGGCTCTTCCAATCTACACTTCCTGAAAGGCAAAGCCTTTATGTAAATAAGTTCTTATTAGTAAATTTTGGCTGTATTTTACTGCTTCCAGCTTTAAAAAAATAAATAAAAATAAAGAAAAGAAAGAAAGAAAGAAAAAGAAAAAGAAAGAAAAATTCTTCTCAGCAATGTCAGCTCTGTCAAACTGAAAAGTGTAGAAATCTAAGTGTGGCAGCCAGGGGTCCATAGTGGGGATAGATTTTTTTTTTTTTTAATTCATTTCTACATTTGTGTTAAGGTCAGTGTATTCATTTCACAGTAGGGAAGGATGAATTTTGACATTTTTATAAGGGTGATTGATTGGTTTGTGTCCATTTGTGAGACTCTACATGGCAAGAGGCCATGGCTAATGGAAAAGGGGGGGAAAAAACAAACAAAAAAAATGACTATTTTTCTCAGAAGTGAGCCTATCACCATTTTGGAAGGTACCCAGAAATGTTGATCATGGACACAGATCTGAGCAGAAGACAGAAAAGTGTTTGACACACATTAATTAAAGGACAAAGGGGGAGGTTATTGACAGAAATTTCATTTGAATTATGTATCCCAGCTGCCTGAAAGAGTTCAAGCTCTTGAAAGCTGCCATCGCCCCCAAGTGCCCCACCCCTGCTCATATCCCTTCTGTGCTACTGGTGAGGAAGTGTTAGAGATGAACGAGATCTTCACAACCAAGGGCAGCATGCTAGACCCTCTGCCTACACTTCATGGTCTCCATTTCAAGCTCATCTTAAGTGGACCTTCCTCGGGGTTGGGAGTGTCTTTGGGAGCCTTCAGACCCAGACTAATTTTCTATGTCCTGACCCTTCAGCCTCCACATGGTGATAATCAGAGTACTTGTAACCACTACTTTATAACTTCCTGGCTAGACTCTAGGTTTATTGAGGGTTAGGGGCTTGTGTATCTGCTATCATTGAATCTCATGCTGACCCTCAGGCATAGTATTTGTAGTAGGCACTGTCAACTATTTGTTGAATAAATGAATGAATTAATGAATGGCTTTCTAACCATTTCCATGTCTGCCTTTTCAATTATGGCATAAACACTGACTCCTTGGCTTATGTCCAAGGATGGAAACAGACTTCCTTTAAATTGCTGCACTTATAGATTACTGATAGGGAACCATAAACATTTAACTGGGAAGCAATTTCTCTTAAAAGCAGAATACTGTTCCTTGGTGATTCATCACATTTCTCTGGGATGACATCATTGACTGTTTAACCACAGGGAAGCTTCCATGTGGACTCCAGGACTGTTTATTCTTGTGAATCCATGTGTATTAGGCCTTGTTCTAGAGCATTTGAAGTCTGAAGACCTCTGTGTGAAGAGATCTTTATGGCCACCCCAAAGCCATAAAGCTGACCACACTAACGCTGGTGATCCCAGGTTTGAGCATTCCATGACTCCACTGATATTTCCGTGGGGCCTCTGCAGGTGGAAATCGCGTGATTCCACAGGCTCCATGGGCAGTTCACGGCATAGCTAATAAGTTGTATCGCGCAGGGATTCACTGGGGTCAATTATGCCTAGAAAAGTAGCCTCAAATGTTGTACTTTCTGCTTGGGGCTTTAGCTTGCATGCTGTCATAAAGGGACAAAATTATTAACTGATGCATATTCCCAGCCTGGCCTTTGCCATTCTCACCCCTAAAGGCAGTTCTGGCTTTATGGGTCAGCTTTTTCCCCTCCTCTGTTCTATTCCCAGAGTGGTTCCTTGGGTTTCCATCTTGCAGAATCTGAAAGGTAGTGTGGAATAGAAAACACTTATTCCAGGAGGTGGTTTAAGGCAACATCATGGACCGAAATCAAGCTGCGCTCCTCAGAAGTGATGGGTTGGGTTGAGGGAAAGAGCGTGAAGTGCAGGGAGCACATTCTTGCTTTCACACATGCCTTACAGTGTGGGACAGAAATGCAAAAACAGGGGAGTGGTGTGATGAGACATGAGTAGGAAATACCTGGAAATTGCATGATGTTGGGAAACTAGGTGATGACTAGGGTCACCAATAACAGCATCCATGAATTATGTATAACAGTCTGCTTTATGATTTTCAAGGGACATGAGGATATTTGGAAATTCTGTTTAGACCACGCTTCTTCACTTTAGGCTCTACAAGTAGGTCAGGACCCAAACAAATAGACCAGGGCCCAAAGTATTACTGCCACTTTCCATGTCTGTCACCAAAATGAGTGGGCTTTCACTGTCGCTTGTTTCAGGCCCTGTCTTTATCCTCGTTCCTCCTCCCCACTTGTCACATTTGATTCACCTCTAGACTGAGAAGACTGTGGAAACTGCAGTGACAGTGTCCTGCCCATGTACTTTCTCATACTCCTCCTTGCAAATTTAATTTACAATTTGCAAACCAAGTCTTGTCACACAGTATCCAACTGCTGCTGACTTGGGCCCTAGGAGATTGGTTGGAAAGTTCATGGTTCTCATTCTTAATGGCTGCTTCAAAAGAACTTTATGGTCTTTACATAACTCTTTACAGTTGCCCTCCCTACTGTAATCTAAACTTCTGGACCTGCATTTTGCTCCTTCTCCCTAAATCATCCCTTAAAACAGGGTGTGTTCCCAGCCCAGTACATGACATGCCTTGTGCTCTTTTTTAAATCCGCCCTTTACAAAATTCAAAAGATAATTAATTGCACATATATTTTTCAAAGATCTAAACCCACTCCTGACTTTTTTTTAAAGTGACTTTTTTATTATAAATTTATTTTTTAAATTGACAAATAAAAATTGTGTATATTTATGGTGTACAACATGATGCTTTGATGAACAGACTTTGTGGAACGGCTAAACCAAGCTGATTAACACATGCATTACCTCCCATACTTGTTTTGTGTGTGTGTGTGTGGTGAGAACAAAAACTCCACTCTCTTAGTAATTTTCAATTATATGCTATAGTGTTATTAACTATAGTCACTATATTGTACAGTAGAGCTCTCAAACTTATTCTTCCTAACTGAAATTTTGTATCCTTTGAGCAATATCTCCCCAATCTCCACCCACCCCAAGTCCCACCCTCAGTCTCTGGTAACAACCATTCTACTCTGCTTCTACAAGTTCAACTATTTTAGATTCCACCATTATGTGAGATCACACGATATCTGTCTTTGTATGCCTGGCTTAGTTCACTTAACATAATGTCCTCCAGGTTCGTCCATGTTGTTCCAAATAACAGGATTTCCTTATTTTTTTAAGGCTGAAGAGTATTATCTTGTGTATACATACGCCACATTTTTTTCCATTCCCCATTGACAGACACTCAGGTTGTTTCCATATCTTGGCTATTGTGAATAGTGCTGCCATGAACAGGGAAGCCACACACCTGTCTTCTTCGATGGCACAGCTCTTCCTACTTGCCCAAATTCTGTTTATTTCTTCCTTTCTTTTTCACCTGTAAATGTGGAATCTACCATTCCACCTCCTTCTCCAAAGCCTTGTCCTAGGCGTAAGGGGAAGAGCAAACCAGCAGGGAAGTTTCTCTTTCCAAGGTTTTGCAACTAGTACAAGTATTTGACACATAGTAGGTACCCAATAAATATTTGTTGAATGAATGGTTTTGCTTCAAAGATTCCTGGGACTGTATTCTCACAGTGTCAGGTAGAGTGAAGAATTAAGTTATCAAATTATCCCACTTATAAATTGCTCACCAGAATTGAAAAGGGTTATATTCATTCAGACAGAATGAATTCTGCCTTGGTTCCAGGATAAATTCCAGGTCCCTGGTGTTATCTTAATGCCTTTTTCAGATGGATAAAGAACCTGGATTTGCATGATTCAAAGACTTTGGTTTAAATCCTGCTGTATCACAGGACTATGTGATTGTAGGAAGTGATTCCACCTCACTGACAGTGAGGATTTTTATCACTGGGATGCCTTCCTCACAAAGCCATGAGACCCAAGTGAGAGAAGAAGACACAGGACTTGGCTCACAGTGGATATTCCATAAATGCTGGCAATCAATTTGATTCCTTGAAAATTCTACTCCAGAACATTAGAAGTTTTGACTAAAGTCACCATGGGTTCATTTTTAAGGAGAAACAAATTTTAGAAAATATAAAAAATTTTTTAGCATAAGAATGTTGCTCTTATCTCCCTCTGTAACTCATCTATTTTATGTTGAAACAATCCCACTGTTGGAAAATTCAGGCTCATCTTCCCTAGGCGGGGGCTAATTTCCTCTGTAGAAAATAACTCCTCTGTGGTCAGCTTTATGGCTTTGGGGTGGCCATAACTCATGATCCTCTGCCTAATAACTCCTCATATGCTTGGAGACCATTTGTTGATATAAACTGCACAAAGTAAAATTTTCATTTCACTTGACCTGTTTGTTATTTTCCTAGGCATGATGGAATTAGGTCTATGGCCGCAAGTCTTAGCATTCTGGGCCACTGCCCATAGAGGAAACCATCACTAATTAGCACCTTTGTGTGAGTCTGTGGAGGGGTTGCTGTGGTGTTTTGTTTTATTTTTGTTTTTTCTTCTTTTATTCCCCAGAAGGCTAGTCATAAATGCTAACGAAATAACAATTTCTGTTGGAAGATAAGGCCCCAGAATATTTGAAAGCTCAAAAACTCTCTTTGCTGTGTGGTGCATGGTCGTGTATATGAATACTCTTTTGATACCTGCTTTTTAATATGAGTTAATATCAATTTAATCAGCATTTTTCAAAAATAAGGCATAGTCTCTGACTTTTCTCACCATCAGCTGGGCAACTCATTCTAATTACCTGGTATGGGTGGAATACATCATCTTTATCCTTTGAGGGTCAAAGAGTCTTGGTGATAAAAACTACATAAATACATAGCTGGATAGATGTGAACTGTCAGTCTCTCAAGAGCTAGAAATATGAATACCTGAAAGAACATGATACAACGATTTCAAGTGATACACTTTCTTAGAGCTACGGATTTGATAGGATGCAGCCCCCATCAAAAAGAGAAAACCAAACACCGGAAACAAGCAATATAAAAGCTGCAACATTTAATATTAACCTTCCAAATAAGCAATTCAATCTGCTTTTTGGCCCCCAGCAAAAATGTCAAGGGTATCAGCAGCCTGAAGTTTACACACTCATCCTAATACCCCACTCAAGGGCATGCGGAGGGGAGGAAATATGCACTATAGTTCATACACAATAAGAGCATTGTGCACTCTCTGAAGAGTGAGTTGGTCTTGGTTGCTTCTTAAATATTGTAATTCCAGCTTACCCATCTACTTTAATCTCTCTGTTATTTCTTTTACCCAGCCTTATTCCCTCACCTTATCTGTGACTACACACTGGTGTCTGATGCTTCACTATAGAGTTTCAGGTCTTGACAGCGTTTCCCATCACAGTGTGAGAATTTTCTATTTTCCCAGGCCCTTGAGATCAGCTCCATCTTTTGTGAGAAGGAGGCTTTCAAAAGACAGCTGAAGTGGATAAGAACGGCGCTGGGCTCGCCGAGGAGGAGGCAGCACAGGAGCTGCCAACCGTGGTATTAGCTTTGCTCCAGCCCGGCTCTGGAATCACTGATTTGGAGAGGTTTGGCTTAAGCCTATGGAAATAAAAAGACTTTTCAATTCTACCTGTGCCTGGGATGTGCCAGAGTTATCATTCAGAAAGCACAGGGGGCCCCAGCCCAGAGGAAAACCAACAAAACTCATTTTAATTATAGCAGCTGAGTTCCACAGCACAACAGTTTTAACAAGGTCAGACAAATGCGGCCCTTCCTCTCCTGGCCCTCTGCTATTTTCTTGTTTATTTATATATTCAGGAACTCCCCCAACAGCAATGTGAATCCTTCTCTCCTCCAGACATCGATGCTAGGGTAGACTTCTGAGTAAGAGTTTCTGCACATCAGTCAACCAGATTGTTGTCCAGGTTAAGTGAGGAGAGTGTTGTCATGTGTGTAATACAAGAGAAAACCATTTTGCAAAATCAATATCTCCTTAAACACAAATTACTCTGATTAGGTTGGGACAGTGGAAGGACTGATCTGGGAAGAATGAACTAGCTTATTGCAATAATTGTTTATTTTTTAAATATAACCTTTCACTAAGTGGGTCAAGACATTTTGGGAACTGTTCCTTATACCCCAGGGCTGAGTTCCTTTTACTCTTCTGCTTTTGGGGCTACAGCAGAAGAACTGAGGTGTCATAAGAAGACTATTAGTGGTGGCCTAGGAGCTGGAAGCTGGCATTAATATGAGCTGAGACTGGCCCTTAAAGTCAGTTATGAGAGAGCAGGCAAGATGTGTGGAGTGGGGGCACTTATTGCATGGTTCTGTGGGAAGCGATGCATGGAAGGAACATTGGTATTATTTTTGACTTAGCTGCAAAATACTAATCTTCATTTCATCACGCCGAAGACAGAGAGCAAACACAAATGCCTCTATCAGAAGCATTACTTTCTACACAACATCACTTGAATAAAATTTTTGTCTTGGCAGAGAGATATCACCACACAGAGATTTTTGAGTTTTTGCTATGGGTAATAAGCAATCCAGTATGTGTAGTCAAAAAATGCAAAAAGATACACATCATAGAAGACCATCACTATCTAGTGTTGCTCAGGAAGAAAAACCTAATTAGATTGACACTAATGTTAAAGCACATATTTTAGCAGCATCTGTAACTCTGTTCTCCAATGGGGACAAAGAATGGGCTTTTAGCTAGAGCCATAATAACTTATTCAAACATTTTAAGTTCTCCCAAATCCAAAGGGAAATAATGCATGATAGCTCTTGGCATAATGGCATGGCTGATGGAATGAAATGTTATCCCAACTGTAGCCTACAGACATAGGAAAAGCCTCAGCATAGATGTTAAGAGTGCGAGGTACTTGACCTTGGCCCTGAATAGCATAAGAAGACCAAGAAAGGGATAGAAGACAGGAGGAAGGCTAAATGCTGCAGGCATATATTTATACTGGAGGTGGCTATGGTTGGCAGCTTCTTAAATACCCCTAGCTATCCCCACCTCCTGGTTTTCAACTCCTTGTGTAATCTCCTCCCCTTGAATATGTATAGTGACTCAATTCTGATGAATAAAACATGGCAGAAAGGGCAGGATGTTACCTCCAAGATTAGTTTACAAAGAGGTGGTGACTCCTGTCCTGCTTGCACTCTCCCAGTTATTTCTGCCTGCTTGCTTTAATGAAGCTCCTGCCACGTTGGGAGCTGCCTGTGGACAGGCTCAAGTGGCAAGGAACTGAAGGTGGCCTCCTGCTAACAGCCAAGGAGGAACTGACTCCTGCCAACCACCACGTGAGAGAGCTTGGAAGCAGCTCTTTCCACAGCAGAGAGCCTTCACATGACTACAACTCAGGCTCAGACTCTGCTGCCCATGAGAGATCCTGAGCCAGAGGAACGAGCCAAGCCTCACCTGGATTCCTGACCCACAGACACAGTGAGACAATACTGTACAATACAACAACAATACATGTTGTTGTTCAAAGCCACAAGTGTAGGGGTAATTTTTTACACAGTTGTATATGAAGGCATGGAGAACTGAAAATTCTGTGAACTCATGCATCACTTCTGGAGTGACTCAAGTCTCAATATTCCTTTTTTTAAAGGATTAAGACAACAACAGCACTCTTATCTATGGCACATAGACAAGAGCAAGAGTTTCTGCACATCAGTCAACCAGATTGTTGTCCAGGTTAAGTAAGGAGAAGGTTGTCATGTATGTAATACAAGAGAAAACCATCATGCATAATCAGTATTTCCTTAAACACAAATTACTGGCAGGAGTGGATTAGAAAGTTAAAAAAAAATGTAAGTGGGAGAGAAACCAAAGTTTGCACAAAAGTCTAGACTGGAGGAACACAGAGGATGCAAACCACGATGGCTCTCCTCTTAGAATCAGTCGTGAAAGAAAAGCCAACATAGATGTTTATGATTGGCCTCTGCTGCCTGGTAATTAGTGATATCAGCCAAGGGTTTGTCATCTCAGGAAAGTGCAGACCAGGTGAATTATGGAAGGCCTTAGACCTAGCTGGAAGGTCAGGACACAGAGAACAGCCATATATGCAAACAGCACATCTGAGGCTTCTATTAGAACAGTTTTTAGTAAAGTTTTTCTTTAAAGAGCCAGAGCTTAAATCTTTTAAGTTCTGTGGGACATATGGTCTATGCTGTTTTGGTGCAAAAGAAGCCATAGACAACACACACAAAAAATTAGCATGTCTATGTTCCAGTAAGACTTAATTTACAAAAACAGGCTGCAGGCTGGATTTGGCCAGCTGGCCATAGTTTGCCAACCCCTGGCATAGAACAAGGTATCCTGCTGATATAATAAAGCAGAGAATTGGAACCAAGGGCAGGGTCGCCATATCCAAGTCACCAAGTGCGTAAAGGTAAGGTGAAGAGTCCTGAATCAGGATCGGGTAGGATTGCCTAGACAGCTACTGCATCTGACCTTTGGCAGAAATCCTTGGTCAGAGATCAGACAGGCCAAGAGGGAGAAGGATAGTGAAGGATAGTGACAACAGAGAGAGTCTTGAGATGAACAGAAAAGGAGGTGGTAAGAAGCAGAAGACTAACTTGATGCACATGGGAAAGACCAAGTGACCAAGTAAACTATACTGAGCAAATGATAAGTACCTTTCTTTATAAACAGAGAGGGGCAAGATATTGGCTAGATGCTGCCTCAGAGGGAAAGGATGATTGTAGAGGAGCGTGCACCCTGCCCACTCTTTACCAGGCAGCTGTTTCTTGTATGTCCCCCTCTACCCCAGCCCCACAGCTCAGCCCCTCACCAGAAGTGCACTTATTGATATTCCACATGGTTAATGTTTTCCTAAATTTCTTCACAGAATTCAAAAGAGTGGTTTGATTTGGACATTTAATTTATACTCAGAGAATAAGACTGTAATTCATCTTTTATGCCTTTCTGCTTTGCACACCAAATGAAAGTCGAATTGTCATTCTTTGTTCAGAGTCAAACACCATCTTGAAATTGTTTACTCTTATTGTTTAAAATAATTCTGATTTTAGATTGCTCTTCTCTCTTGGGAAAACAATACACATTTAAGAAATTAAAAGTCAGATTATTTTTCCCATTGGAGTAAGTTTCTTTTAGGCAGAACATTGTTTTGCCAAAAATTGGGATGTCTCAATACTTTTTATAATATTTTTTTTCAGATAATGCTAGACGGGATGTTCAGAATTATCCCAAATCAGTGTCCTAGTTCAAACTCTGTCACTTATTAACCCCTGTAATATTGGGGAAATTGTGTAATTTCATTTTGCTTTATTTTATTTTTTTGCTTTTCTTCCTCATCTTCAGAGAAGAAAAGAGGTATTAATTCCAGCTCTTGTCTCTAGTAAGATTTTATAAGAATTTGATGAGTCACTATATGCAAATATATGCTGTAAATTGTAAAACTCTCTAAGAATAGTGGGTATTATTATTCATCAAGCATTTATTTTGTTCTTATTTTATACGAGTACTGTGCAATGGATGAGGAATACAAAAATGAATGAGACCAGTCTCTTTTCTCCAAAAGTTAATTATGTCAAGTAGTTGATAATTATGGTAGCTAACACTCTTATACCATTCACTATGTTCTTAGAACCCTATATATGTTTCATTTAGTTTTTACCGTATAAATAAGTACAATTATTATTTCCATTATAAAATGAGAATATTAACGCAAAGAAAAGTTAAGTACTAAAGTCACACAGTTAGTAAGTGGCTATACCAGCATCCCAACCTCAGATATCCACGTGCATCTCCATTACACTATATTGAATATCAGGACTACAAATACTTAAATGGAAGTAACAAGAAGGTTATTACTGATTTTAGAAAGTAAATAATCAGGAAAAAATTAAAAGGTATGCCAGATGAAATAAATATTCTCTTAAGGGTGTTCCATGGAAACAAATCCCGTAGATGCTCTGGGAGAAAAGGATTATGTGATCAGATGTTTGGGAAACATCCTGGCCCTCTTCAGAGAGTTACAATGCACATTAGCCTGGTAATGTCCTGCTTAGAGGTCCTACAGAAAAGAAATCTCTCTCCCTTTGTTTGGGCCAGTGTTCCCTAAAGTATTGTCTTTAGGATCCTTTTTTGCCAACAAGTTAATTGAGTTGTTTGAACGTAGTGTCTCCCTAAAACGCAGGTGTAGAACTTATCTTTGCGGAAACTTGACAAGGAGGAGAAGGATAGTGACTTGAAACTGCTAAATAAGAAAAACAAAGGGCTCTGACCTGGGGCAAAGTAAGGTATTGTTGAAGAGCTTGTGAGCTGCTGGGCTTGAAAACCAGCCTTCCATTGATGATCATGCCAATTGGCATGTTGTGCCATTGTCTGTAGCTGTGCTTGGTAGCTGCAAAGTTGGGGCAGAGAAAGTGGAAATTTGGGTTGATCCAGGATCGGGGATGGGCAAGGCAAATGAAGTAGAAAAGAATCAGGGGAATATGAATTTACTACTAGTATTTAAAGAAGAAAAGACAAAAATGATAAGTAATATGTTAAATATAATGCATAGCCTTCAGAAATGTCATTGTATAAGTAACTTAACAAAGAAGACAGAAACATGTGTTCCCAATTTTGAGAGAAAAATGGTTCTCTCCCTATGTTAATTTGGTGTCCTTTACACATTCCACTTAGAGTTGTGGCCAAGACTTCCAAAGCACTGATACTCAGACCCCTCTGCCACTCTTCCCAGTACTGACAGTAAATCCAGAGGTCCCTGTACCAGTCTGTTTCTGTTGCTTATTACAGAATACCTGAAACTGGGTAATTTATAAAGAAATGAAATTTATTTCTTATAGTTTGGAGGCTGGGAAATCCAAGGTCCAAGGAACACATCTGGTGAGGGCCTTCTACAGTGACACAGGATGTCACATGGCGAGGATGGGCTGAGCAAGAGAGCTAATCTGATCACTTCCTCTCTATTTAAAGCCATCAATGAATGCCCATTCTCTGTGAATGGATCAATATACCCATGAGGGCACAGTCCTCAAAATCTAATCATCTCTGAGAGGCACCATCTTTCAAGTATCATAATTAAATCTCCCACCCTTATAGCACTGTTACAGTGGTGGTTATGCTTCCAATACATGAAATTTTGGGGGACGAATTTAACCCATAGCAATCTCCTATGGTACATGCATATCTTGATGCGGGAAGGTTCAGTCTGGCTTGTTGTTATCTCAGGTTTTGCTGGCTGGACAGATGGCCCTGATCAGTTGTGACTAATGCATAGAGCTGGCTGAGGAGGGCAATTCACATGGCAACTGAGGAGTGTTGGAATGTGGGTCTCTTGAAAGGGAGCAGGAGGGAGTAGGGCTCATAAAGCACTAGTAGGAAATGGGGTCTCCCGACTGCTACTTCCAAAGGAACAAGTGCCCTCTAGCAGCAGGTCTTGCTTCATTAGTCCTTAAACTTTTCTTCTCAGGATTCCTTTATACTCTTAAAAATTATTAAGGTCCCCAAAGAGCTTTTGTTTATGTAGGTTATACGTACTGATATTTATTATGTTTGAAATGAAAAATAAGAAATTTTAAAAATACTTATGAATTAAAAAATAAAAGTAATAAATCTACTACATGTTAACATAACTAATATATTTTTGTAAAAAAATGTTTGTTTTTCCATGTAAAATTTACTGAAAAGAGTATTTTTTATTGCATTTTTGCAAATATTTTAAATCACTGCCTTGGTAAGAGGCATTTGGATTCATTTATCTGTTCCTGCATTTTTTACTTTGTCATGATTTGTTGCTTTGGTTGAGGAAAATTCTGCATCACACAGACACATCCTTGGAAAAAAAGAGAAGCATATAATTGCTTTTTCAAATAATTATGGATATTACTTGCTACTGTACCCAAACTCAGAAAGTGGTAGTTTCTTAATGGTTAGTTGCTATGTAGAAACTGAAACCATATCAATGAACTCTTTATACTCTGTTACATTAAAATTCATCAGCCCATCTTGTATTTTAAATCAGTCTTTTATTCATGCATTATTTTGTAATGTCATGCATTGGCTATTTGAAAAATATTGGTTTACTGAGAGGTGAAGATCTTCTGAATGTTAATATATTTCATTAGGCAACATAAAATATCACATTTATTAATATTACCTTCATCTTAAGATTCAGAAAGTTGTCAATCTCATGGCGGCCAACAGAAGTTTCCCAAAATTCTAACTTTTGTTTGAAAGCTCAAATATTATCATTGACAGCAAATACTATCAGTGTCTTCCTTAAAATGACAGGTCCACTTAGGGTGACCAACCATCCCAATTTACCCAAGACTGGTGGACTCCTGGGAAACTGCTAGAGTTTCAGTGTTAAAAGCAAAAAAGTCCTTAGAGTCATTCATTTTTGAGAGAATATCCATCACATACCCAAGTCAGATTGACTACAGTTTATCAGTCATTCTTTGATGTAAAAATGGTGTACCGTGACAAAAGTAACTAGTTCAGCTGGCAACTCAACTAACCACACAAGTATTTTTCCCTCAGATAACTGTTGGTATGCTTTGTGGGTATTTCCTACTTAGTCACACAGAATACTTAAAAGACATGTATTCCAGGGTCAATGTTTACTGCCTCATCAAAGGCATTTTTAAATAACACTGGCTTTTAAAAAAAATGTCAGTGTGTACCTGTGAAGAATATTACACCTACTTGTAGTATGGTGCCACTACATTGATTCTTGCTGAGTGTGACCCACCATTGCTTTTGCACTATTGGGGCAAATGTCAACACAGTTTTAAAAAAAAAAAAAAGGCAAATAATGCCTTTCTATGTTATGTAAATAGTTTCAGCCTCCTGAACTCACTGTCCCCAAGGGTCTATGAGTCACAGTTTGAGAAGCCCTGTCCTGGGGCAGAAGTCTTCCAGGAGGCTCTCTCTGTGTCAGAATTGGTTCCAACATTTGTCGCCTTATGAACCCATAATTACCATACTCTTTTTGTCCGCTCCAAGGATCTTCCCAGGGCTTGGGAAATTTTTTCTTTTAAATTCTCGAAGCACACAAGCACTGAATAAGCCCTTTTTTGTGCTTGGCAATGAAACAATGACTCTCTGCCTACACATCTAAATAAAGTTGCATTCAGTGATTTGAGAGTCCTCCATGCTCATCTTTCTAAGAGAATCTACCTTCTGTGATTCCAATATGGTGTTCTTGTCCCCTCCTTTTAAAAAAGAGTAAAGAGGAAATACAAATTTAATCTCAGTTGGGTCACAACCCTGCTAACATATTTTAATATGCTTTAATTTCCTAATAGTCATAATCAAGGCAGAAGACTTAGCCCTGAACAGGAGAAGAGTAAGACAGTTTTCAAATTAGCGAGAGTACTTATTTTCATTATTTTACTACAGATATTAACAGATTTCATTTTTGGCTGTAACATATACTTAATATTTGAGATTGATATTGCCAGTAAGAAACCTCAGTTGGAATTACAAAAATAAAAATGACATCTTGTAACCTTGAGGCTTCTGCATGAAAACAAGGCTGTGTAATAGAAAGTACACTCTGAGCCAATTTTTCTCAAGTCTTAGAGCTGCTAGGGTTCTCTTTATCTGTCAGAACATCTGCCATGGGCTGATGAAGAATGAAATAAATGTAGTACAATGGTGACATTTTGCTACATTTAGGATTTGAAATAACTTTTTTTTCATAATAAAGGACAGATTAAAAAAAGTTTGAGATGAGATTGACAGGTAGACATATTCCCTGGAGACATACATCGCTATTCTTTGGAGTCAGAAACATAGGCCAGAATTAATTTGCCTGCATTGTTATATTTTCCATTTATGTGGCATTTTATAATTTATTACACATTTAACATACACTATCTTATTCTCTTCACTACATTCATAAGGAAGGTTTCTGTTTATTTGGTTGTTTGTTTTTTCTCTCCATTTGACCAAGGGAAGCCAAGGCCAAATGATTTGCCCAAGGTCACACTACATATATCCAACCCACATCTGTGGGCCCAGAGTGCAGTGGTCCATCTTGTAGGCAGCAGTGGCTTCCTGGAAACCTTGATGCTTCAGAAGAGAGAGTGGAGGTTGAGAGGTTGAATACAGCAGATTGAAATCCCTTGTTTGTCTCCTCTTGTTCCTTGTGTTAGACTGTTGGCAACACAGCACCGTCCCCCTTCTATGCACCCCACCCACCCCGTATTCAGGGACTGGAAGCCTGGAGCACACTTCCCAGAATTCCTTGCCAGAGCATTTACAGGTTAGGTAGAAGGTAAAAGAGAGGCAGACGTGACTTTATGGTTCCTTTGGCAAGAATGTGCAGAGGTGTAGACTCAGTGGATGAGAGGTTTGCAGCTGCCTCCGGTGGTTTGCAATGTTGCACCTGACTCAGCGTCCTAAGCATCCTTGATCACTGTTGTTGCTTTCCTGTGGTGCCTGTGACTTTCCAACTCTCTGAAAGCTATGCTGAACCTGAGATTAAGTCGAGGTTTTACTTGATCTTTGAAACTCCAGCCCTTCCCACAGTGTCCTAAACAACTATATTCCCCAAAGTCTTCCCTGCTTAAAATACCGTGAGTGGCTTATCATTTTCTGAAAAGTACTGACTGATGAATTTCCCAACCCTATTAAAATGAGAAAAGAGGCATAAATCTTCGAGGCTGAGAATGTGAGTTAAAACAAGGGCAGAGATATCAACTATATTTTTGGAAGATATAATTTAGATGAGTAAGTGTTAACTGACGCATCAGAGAGTAAAAGCTGAAACCCAACTACACGTAGTGGGGAAATGCTGATAAGAAGTAAGCTGATTCATACTGTGCCACGGATTCCTGGAAGGCTTCAGGAATAGAAGGCACCAGGTAATATTGCAGTTGGTGGTGTAGGATGAGTTAGAACTACGTGACTTGATTGAAAGCACTTAAGGACAGTTTAGAGGCTGACAAACTTCTCCTGTAAAGGTCCATGTCTTTGTCCAGGCTGCTATAACAAAATATCATAAACTGAGTGGCTTATAAACAATAAAAATCTATTTCTCACAGTTCCAGAGGCTAAGAAGTCCAAGACCAAGGCACTGGTAGATTCCATGTCTGGTGAGGGCCATATTCTCAGCGTAAACTCACATGGCAGAAAAGGGTCAAGGTAGCTCTCTGACGTCTCTTTTATAAAGGCACTAGTCCCATTCATGAGGGTTCTGCCTTCATAATCTACTACCATTACATTGGTGGTAAGGTTTTCAACATGTAAGTGTGGTGGGGAGGGGGGGACACAAACATTCCATCATAGGAGGCTGGATAGTAAATATTGTAGGCTTTGTGCATCATATTCTCTATCATAACTATTTATCTCTGCTGTTGCAGCATGAAAGCAGCCAGAGGCAGTACTTAAATAAACGGGCATAACTGTGCTCCAATAAAACTTTATTTACGAAACAAGTAGAAGATCAGATTTGGCCCACAGGCCATAGTTCACTAACCTGTGTTTGGGCCATTAAAACCTTTCATCAGAGTTCACAGGTCTCCCCATCCAAGATAAGACAAGAATTTTACTCTCTGGAAAGGTTGAAATAAAGAGATTCTATAGTTGAGGATGCAGACACAGAAAATACAGAAACTGCATGCAAGCTTGCAAACTGAGCCATGGGACCCATACAAATCATACCTAGCCTGACTCCTAAAAGGAATGCTTTTGGGAAATATGGAGTTAATCAACAACAAAAAACACTGAAGGGAATTACAAGTGATAGCCTAAGAGGAGTAAGAATTATAAGTGTGGTATTCTTTCACTTTCTAGGTGTTATAGAAAGTATCTGACCTATTTTCATATTATTTGGATAAAATTAAAATTAAATTAATAAAAAAAATAGCAGTAGAGGAATTCAAAGTACTGCATGCATGTTTCATGAATGCATGGAGTCAGCAGGGCAGGTATTATTATCTTGACTTTCCAGGTGAAGAGGCCAAAGGTTCAAACTCTGAAGCTGAAACATAGACAATAACATATTGCATTGGAGAAGGGAAATATATTGGGTTTAGATGGTAAAAGTAGAAGAAGTCATCAGTAAATTAGTGGGAGATATTGGTAGAAACCCACAAACACAGAAAGCACTACAGAGTATTTAAACTTTGACGACCACAAGTGTGAGCCAAGAACATTTTTGGATACCAACAGTTTCGACTGAGTTGAAGATTTTGGCTAAGACCAAGCAATGCTGGCATCATTCCTAGTTGCCCCAGCTATGAGCACCCTTCTCAAGTTAATAACATAATGAAACAAAAATGCCAATGAAGCAAAAAATAATTAGGTGCAGAGGAACACGTGGCCTAGTAAACTCCGTCTTGGAGGAAGTACTGGAATGGGATTTGCAGGGTTGAGGTGTATGTGCAGTAGACAAAGGATGAGATCATGAGGAGATGGACTTGGGTTACAAATCAATGGAAGCTGCGACTCTCTTGCTCAGTGCGGACCTGCTCCATTTCTTTCTGATATCACTGAAGTAGGTGTATGTTGATTATTCTTCAACATTTTACGTGTTCCACCTGAAGCCATTACTTCAGGGAAGGAAACTCTAGACCAGGTAGATGACAGCTCATTATTCACACTCCATGGCTTTGGAAATTTTCTTGGATTACCAGGAATGATCACAACTGCCTTCCCCAATTACTTTCCTGATTTCTTGTCACTATCAAGATGGATAAAACCTACTCTAACAGGTATGAATAGAAGGAGGAAGGAGCTAACAAGAAACAAGGATTTAGCAACATTAAGACCTATTCTTGGATAGCACATCTGCCTGTCATCAGCTGATAACATTAGACAACTTCTTTAGAGCCTTGGCTTTCTCTTCTGTTAAAAAACATTTGGGAGATAGTAATGGTTGATATCATGAGTCAATTTGATGAGACCACAGGGTGCCAGGTATTTTGTTAAACATTATTTTGGGTGTTTCTGTGAGGATGTTTCTAAATGAGATTAACATTTGAATTGGTCCATTGAGTAAAGTTGATTGCCTGCACCGATGTGGGTGGGATTCACTTAATCAATTAAAGGCTTGGATAGAACAAAAAGGCTGAGTAAGGGAGAATTTGTTCTCTCCCTGCCCGACTGCCTTTAAGCAAAGACATTGATCTTCTGCTTTTAAACTTGGACTCAGACTGGAACTTACACTATCAGCTCTCCAGGGTCTCCAGCTTGACAGTTGCAAATCTTGAAACTTAGCTTCCAAAATTATGTGTGCCAATTCTTATAATAAACGTCTATTTCTATATATCTCCTATAGGTTGTTTCTCTGGAGAACCCTGACTAATACAGGGTAATATCTTCCTCATTTAGTTTCTGAGAAAAGATTTTAACATAGTACCTAACCAATTGTAAACACATACACACGCAGAAAAGATACGTCTTATTATTATAGACATCTGCTTAGAAAAAAAAAACACAAAGAAAAATTCAGAGGTGTAAATGTTTGTTGATTATGCTTTGGGTAGAAGCAGTAGAAGGTAGTAAGTTAGGATATGAACTCTGGGGTTAGAGACTGTGCTCCCCATATATGAACAGTAGGATTTTGGACCACTTATCTAACCTCTTATCTCGGTTTCCTCCTCTATAGGATGGAGTTGATAACACCTTTTTCATAAGCCTCTTTTGAGGATACAATGTGATGACATAGATAATCTCTTGTCCAGTAAATGGTGAGATTAATGTTAGAGGTCAAATTATTACCAAAAACCACTTAATTGGTTAGTGAGTATGGAGCCCCAATGTAAGCCCCATGACAGTTCAGCCTCAGAACCTCCCACTTATTATCAACACTCTTGAGGTTAGAGAGCCATTACCTGATTTCACTGGGTGAGAAAGGATTTTTTCTGGTATTGCTTGAAAGTGGATGCACGCTTTTCTACATAGCCTTCTTTAACTGCACACTTTTAATGAGGGAGGAGAACCTTCCTTCAGCATGAGCAGTTCTTTTGTTTCCTCTGCTAACCACTGAAGTAGGGCTGTCCCCTAAAGAGAGACTGCGATCTTATATCTGGGGCTCCTTTTTAATTAAAGCTGTGAATGGTTAATGACCAGCCTGCCAGGGGTGAGGATGGGGTGGGGTGCCATGAGGAAGTCTCTATGAAATAAAATTCCAGTGGCTGCACAAGTCATTGAATCCCAGGCATTCAAGACCATTATTCATAATTGCTCAAAACGATTTCTTGGACTGGCCCATATGCACTGGGCACACACCCACCAAATGCTCTCATACATGTGAGACAGCCACGGGGCTTCCTTTTCAAATAGGAAATGCCTTTCAAGACTGCATAACCTAAGAAACTTGAACTTCTGCAGGTCAGTGACAAACAAAGATAATTTGTTTCTGGATAAAGCCCCAAATCTGTCATCTTGTTCAGAGGATTGCACATTTCCTGGAACGCAGGACGCAGCTTATCACAGTTCTGTGCAGTTATCAAGAGTGTTGATTTGGTATTCTGATAGAACAAAGGGTGGCTGGGGTCACTATTCCACTTTTGATTACGAGAGTCTCCTTGACTCCTCGCCTGTGGGTAAATGAGTGCTTTGAAGACTGTGGAAGCATTTAAAATGGCTTTTATCTTTTCTCATGTCTTTGTATTTATTTTCTAAAACATAAATTCATCTATTATATCATAATAAAGCACCGAGATCTGTGGTTCTTCACTTCTTTGGGGGGCTGGGAGAGACAGGACTCACAAATTCCTTTGGACCCTTTCTCCACATAACGAATGCAGGCACACTTGCTTGTACACACAGATACATACACATGCACACATGCACACAAATACACAATTTTGTCTTAGATTTTAAGAATTATTGATTTTGGTAATGGGACAGAAATAGCGTAAGAGGTAATATGTTTAGGGCAGTAGAAGAAAGTTTCCTGGAAAGATGAACAAACCCTAATATGTACATTCATGGCTCCATTTCTGAAGAGTCCATTAAAAGTTTTAGATTTAGGCTCTAGAAGGAAGGAAGGAAAGAACCTTGGATGGAAAGAAGAGAGGAGGAAGGGAAAGGAAAAGAGATGGGGAGTGGGTGCATTAGTTTGTTTCCTGTTACCGATAACAGAATACCTGAAACTGGGTAATTTATAAGAAACAAGTCATTTCTTAGAGTTTTAGAGGCTGGGAAGCTCATGGTCCAGGGGGCGTTTCTAGTGACAGCCTTCTTATGGTGGGAACTTTCTACAGGGTCTCATGGCAATGCAGGCAATTGCATGGTGAGAATGGCAAGAGCTCCTTAAAGTGCTCATTTTCTCTCCTTATAAAGTCACAAGTGCCATTCCCATGACAACCCACTAAACCATTGACCCATTACTCCACGAATGGATCAGTCCACTCATGAGGGCATAGCCCTCATGATCCAATCACCTCTTAAAGGTCCCACATTTCAATACTGTCATAGTCTGATTTCCACCCCCCAACACTGTAGCAATGGGGGTCAAGCTATAATGAGTTTTGGAAGGACATTCAATCCACGGCATGAGGAAGACAGGCAGGCAGAGACAATCAAGAAGTTCAACAAATTCGTTATGATTATCTCATCTACAGCAGGCAAGAAGCTGGGCACAGGGCATACAGACATACACAAACATTGTTTTTGTCCTGGAGGGGTTCACAGACTAGACAGGGAGCCAAGATGCAATCATTTAGCTCTACAGAGGGGTGCACAAAGTGCTCAGAGAGGACCGTGGAGACACTTAAAAGAGACTACAAAGCAGAGGAGGTATCTCAAGTGGGCCTTGAAGTTTAACAATGATCTCACCGGGCCATGAGGGTTTTAATATTTTCAGATTTCTTGAATGCCTGTGGATTTGTGCTGGCAGCATAACTAATGATTGTTTGGAACTCCTTTCAACTAGAATTGTTGGACAGATACATACTGAGCCTCTGCTGGTAGCTCGGACTGAAGGAGATAAAGTAGGAGCATCACACATGGCCTACATTCTGCAGGGACTCGGAATCTAGGGTCAGGGCAAGTTAGCAACCGGAAAGAGGGAAGCAGGAGGCCAGGCCAGGGGCATCCGAGGCAGCCTGAGCAGCTGGGAGGCCTCTTCTAGGTTCAGATAGCATCGAGAGCAGGAACTAGCAGTTGAACCTAGCAACGGGAGTACCAGGGCTCTTCAGAAGTTCATGGAAAGATTCACTTTATTTTAACTTTACTTTTCCACGAACACTTTAAAATACCCTCATACACCTGGCTCAACATCCACACACCTGGATTTTCCTAATGAAGGGAACCTCCAGAAACTTAGATGGAAAGAATTTCTTTCTCCACCTCTTCTTCCCATTTGCTCAGCTATTTAGTGAAAAAAAATTATTATTTTTTGACTGTTTCATTTTTTTGTCCCTTAACCCCTGGGAAATGTAGGCATGCTCAGAGAGGATCCTTGAATTCCAGTCTGCTTTGGTTAGGTTAGCAGAGGGAATTACAAATATTTAACAAATGCAATCCTGGAATTCTTACATTTTTTGTTTTTGTTTTTGGTAAAATATGTGAATCACAAAATTTGTTATTTAGCTATCTCTAGGTGTACAGTTCAGTGGCATTAATTACATTCACAATGTCGGACAACCATGACCACTATCTTCCCTTAAAACTTTTTTATCACCCCAAACAGACACTCTGTAGCCATTAGAAAATGTCTACCATTCTCCTCTTTCCTCCATCCCCTGGTAATCTCTAATCTGCTTTCTGTCTCTAGGATGTTGCCTATCCTAGATCGTTCATACAAGTGGGATCATACAATATCTGTCCCTTTGTGTGTGGCTTATTTCACTTAGCATAATGTTTTTAAAGTTCATCTATGTTTCAGCATGTATCAGTATTTCATTTCTTTTTACAGATGAATAATATTCCATTGTATGCATATACCACATTTTGTTTAGCCATACACCTGTTAATGGACATTTAGATTATTTCCACCTTTTAACTATTGTGAATAATGTTGTAATGAACATTGCTCTATAAGTATCCGTTCAAGTTGCTGTTTTCAGTTCTTTGGGCTATGGACCTTGGAGTGAAATTGCTGGATCATATAACTCTGTGTTTACTATTTTGAGGACCCACCAACTGTTTTCCACACTGATTGTACCATGGAACATTCCCACCAGCAACACAGCAATGCACAAGTGTTCTAATTTTTCCCTATCCTTACCAACACTTGCTATTTTCCTTTATACATTATAGCAAGTAGGTATACAGTGGTGTCTCACTGTGGTTTTGATATGCTTTTCCCTAGCGACTAAGGATGTTGAACATATTTTCATGTGCTTACTGGCCATTTGTACATCTACTTTGGAGAAATGTCCATTCAAGTTCTTTGCCCATTTTTTAATTGGGTTGTTTGTCTTATTATTGGGAAACTTTTAGAAGTTCTTTATATGTTCTGGATATTAAACCCTGACAAGATATATGATTTGTAAATATTTTCTGTTTGGAGTGGTCTTTTTTTTTTTTAAACAAAAATCAGATTGCAAAAGGTTAGGAGGAAGGCAAGATAAAGAAGTAAAGGAAGCAGAGAGAAGACTATTATTTGAGATACTGGGTAGTAAAGAGAAGGCAGTAAGTAGGGAAGATTTATTTTATAAAGCTGAGGGATATTTAAGCATATTAGATGATAGAAAGGAAAGAAGGAAGGATACAGTGAAAAGTCACGGATTCAAAGAGAGGGTGACTGACAGGTGAGGTTCCAGAGAAGGAAGTGGGTATAAGGACATATAAAGATGTAGCTGGAAATGTGAGGCATGAAAAGGGATGACAGTAAGGAGTGACAAGGCAGGGATCCTTGTCCTCTTGACATCTTTGCGAATGTGGGAAGACAATTTAAAACAAACCGGGTCAGTATTTTGAATTTATAATTGCTCCCTCACAAATTCAACGTACTTACTGAGCAATTATTCATCTTTAAAACAGCCTCAAAGAAAGGCATAAAGCCTGTGTCTGTGCATTACAAACATGAAGTCATCTGTGTTCTAGAAGTTCCCAATTCCAGGTCAAAATGTTTCACAAAGAACTGCTTCCTTATTTCACAAAGAACTGCTTCCTGTTGCTTATGTGAATGGTGGTGTGACGGAACTTTTACTTTGATAAACCTACCCCTACAACAATATGTGTTTGTTCATACTATGCTCAAGTTTAAGCTATGAATGTCCATGTTTCAAGACCCAGAGGAAAACGACTTTCACCAGTTGTTCCTGCAAAACCAGCCTTCTATTGCACCTTCAAAGAAAGGTTCTGTGAACAAGTAAATTCAGAAATGCCCCATCCTGTTGTCAGCTTTTGCAGTCTTAAGTGCTCATTACCATATTAAAAGACCTGAGGGGCCACTGATACTCTGGTCTAAAAGTGTTAGCTACCTAGCCTCCCCATGCTTTGCTCTCTGTTGCCTTGACTCTGAGACTCTGTGGGGCTATATTTGGGTTCCTTCTCTCTGCACATTGGTCCAGAAATTGCCTTTAGGGAAAAAGCCAAGGCAATCTTGGGTTCACCTTTGTTGTTCTTCTTTATTAAGAATAACAGTTCTCTGTTGCCTGTAGTTCAATGCCTGACAGCAGTTGTTCAGATATTTTGTCCACTCTTCTAATTATGTTGGGGGGATGAGTTTGGATTCTGTTACTCTCTTATGGCCAGAAGCAGAAGTTGTCCAATTTATTTTTTTAATGCTGATCAAACTAACCAAATAAAATATTTAGAGCACCAATCTGTAAAAGAATTGTAGAGTAGAATTCTTTTACTTTTTAATAACAAAAGCTAGTTATTACCATATTAAAAGACCTGAGAAGTCCTGCAGAAAAAAACAATTTAGCTTGGTTTACCCAGGTTTAAAAAACTCCTTTGAGCATAGAATATGTTGTTGTATGTTAACACCTATTAACCTCCCAAGGACTGGAATAGGAGAAAATGCATTTTGGGAAATGCTGACCTGCATGGATGATTCCTCCTCTGGAGTGCTCCTCTTTTCATTAGTTTCAGCTCACATAGAAGAAAACCTGTTTCGTCTTCACCAATGTTTTTCTTTTCTTATCTTTTTTAGGAAGTATTTAGAGTGGCATTTCCACGAATGGCCTTCTACAGAAGCAAGTCACATAATAAAAGCTGAAATATAATGAAATATACTACACACATGCACACACACATGCACATATACACTTACACACAGGCATACATATACACACATATATTTTGATTGACTTGATTTCTTTCTGCTGTTCCAATTTCTGACACCCCTATGGCAGTTTCACGGGCACCTTTCCATTACATGGGGTTTTCAAGCAGATATAGCTCAGGGGGAGTGTGGAAATGTGCCCAGGGGTATGGAGAAGACAGCAAATTGAGCTCCATATGAACACACAGGCTAAAAACAAGGTGGTAGGATAGCACGCCTCCAGTCTGCCCTCATGTACTTATAGAGAAAGGGGCAGTTGGTTTGTAATGAGCTGGTTTCTTCATACTGTTAGTATGAAGCACAGTGCTAGATGCCTTATATTTCTTTTTTATTTGTTATCATAATGGTGCTTAAAGAGATAAATTATTATTTCCACTTCACAAGTGAGGATATAGTGGTTGATAACAGTAAGTAAGCACTGGAATTAATACTCAAAGCTTGGGCTGTCTTACGAGTCACCCTGGTTCATTCTAGTGTGTTTCTCTGCTCCATTTGAGTTGCATGAAAGAAGGGTAGAGTGGGTGGCAGTACATGAAGCACTAGCAGAGTGGAAAGAAGATTTTAGAGTTAAAGAAGGAGCTAGAGATGAAAGAACATGGCTTGCCAAAGCCACTGTATATGGGTGGCCTCTACCCATGACTCACAGACTCTCCAGTTGTAGCACCGTCTTAATCTAAAATGGTGTACATGTCTCTAACTTTAAAAAGCTCAGTTTAAATCCACTTGCCCTAATTTTCACTCGTTCTTTTGCATGATCCCTAACTTGAAGGAAGTTTGCAATTTTTTCTCCTGCCACTTGGAATCTTTGGTTTGTGAGGGCTGTGTCTGGCCTCTTATTAATTTCCTCTGACTTCTTGTTGCTCCGCTATACTCCAGCAAGTTTTCTCCTTGGGATTTTTCCATTTCTTTCTGTTGCTACTATGAAATAGAACTTTCGTCTCTGGAGTTCTATCCATAGAGTTTTAAGCATATTTTTGTGATTTCTATTATTAAAAAATTCTTCCTCAGTCATCAACTTCTGCCTGAGCATGAGTCAATTTCCTCACTTGTGTTCCTGGCCTGTGTTTTTTGAGAATAGAATTCAGTCTGCCTTTTCTGCAGACACATACAGTTAGTTGCAGCACTTCTCTCACCTGGATTCCTGAGCTTGTCATAGCACGCAAGTAGCACTCAATGATCGAATTGAAAACCTTTTACTATCCAAACCAAATAGCTTTTCATCAGCCCTGATTTTTATATAATTTAGCTTCTGATTTGGGGATTTGATTGGTCATTAACACCTTTAATCCCCTGCAGCTATTCCCATGTTCTTTTCTCTTTTAAGACTTACTGTGTACCCTGGCTGGTCTTTGTACAACTGGCCATGACTTGATATTCTTCTCCTCTCTAAGTGGTGCTAAATTCAGTTTAGAAATCAGGATTTTTCTTGCATCCAAACTTGTTATCTGTATAATGCAACTCGTCCCAGAGCTTTTTATTTTGTGTCTTATAACAAAAAAAAAAATTAAATTCATGAGTGGCACTTAGGTCACATCATGCATGCGAACTCTAATTGACTCAAAAAGGCTATCAAGAATGAGGAGCTGATAAGAACTCTGAGGACCTGTTGAGCTTAATGGGGGAAAATATGGCTATCAATTAGCAATGGGTACCATGTTTATGGGAGGGGACAGTTGACACAAATGTCAAGTGGTTCCTAACCATGGAAATTTTCCTCTTCTCATGAAAATGGCTACAGGCTGACTTGCCAATAAATAAGAAAAATAAAATCTTAAACTTTTAGACCTGAAATAAATTATACAGAATAATTAACATTTAATGGGTGCTTATTTTATGACAGAAATGATGCTAAATTCTCTATAAAATTCATATTACTTAGCTGTATCAGGCACTCTATAATGTATATATTATTATATAATTTAAAAGCATAGCAAAGCGAGGCTCAAAATATTTATGTATCTTGCCCAAGACCATGGAGCTAGCAATTGGGGAAACCTGGCTATAGCCACAGTTCTGTCTGATTTGTGACTTGACCACTGACAAGAAAAGTGAGACAGAAAGTTTCATTTGTAGGTTTATGTGGCAGGGATAAGCCCATCTCATTTTCCTCTTCAACATATAAAAAAACTACATTTCCCAGACCCCTTTGCAAATAGATGGGGTCATGTGATTGAACTCTGGCCAGTGAAATGTCAATAAAATTCCCGGTTCCAGGCAACTTCCAGGTTCTAGGCCCATAACACCTCTCATGCAGTCCTTTAAACTGTTTTTCTTTCCCCCTCTCCTGGACAGAAGTGGATTGAAGACTGTAAGGCCCTGGGAGTTATGGATACAATAGAAAGCAGGGCCTCAAGCCTCTGAGTGCCTCTGTGATGCAGGCCCACTGCTGACCACATGGGTCTGCGATATGTGTGGGGAAAAAAACCTTTTATTATACAAATCCCCTCCCATTTGGGAGCTGTTTGTTACAGAAGTTTGTCTACCCAGGGTAGTTAGCAACTCAGGTCTCCTAAGACCCACTCCATGATTTTTCCCATGGCCCAGCACCATGAGTCAAAATGCATTCTCTGAAACAGACTCCTCAGGTTCTTATCATTTGCTTTTCCATCAGTTCTACATTTTATCACAGATGCATGTCTCTGTCTCCTATATTTTGCTGCCTTAATGAGATTATACTCTTCCTCCATTTTCATTCATCTTGACACCTAGGGAGGTCTGCTATTTTGGTAACGTTGGGAACCATGTCCTCTAATTAGATGTCTGCCATTACATATTGACCTGGTTTTGAGTCCAATCTTTCTCTGTTCCCTACATATGTCTCCAGACTACAATGTCTTTTCCTATCAAGTGTCTTCCTTATCATGTTACATTTTTATCTTTACACCAAATAACATTGTCATTCTGATTCTAGACTGAGGGAAAAAAACTCAATATGTTTCCTGAAAATTGGAATTCAAATTCATGCTTTGTAGGGTTTCTTTTTCCTGGTGGATTGTTCCTTGTTTGGTTGGTTAGCTGATGTGACTCTTGTGCTCCAGACTTGCTGGCATCTTTTGAAAGGCAAGGCACTGCTTAAAGAAGTTTTGTGCTGTGTTTTGTCAAACACAAAAACATTTGTGCTTGTTAACATTCTGTTGTGATTTTGGTGTCTGCTATCTGAGCTATCACATATGTTTAATACATGGTAATAATGTTTATGGAATCACTTCATTTTAATTACAGTAGGGACTCATGATCATAGCAGCAGGAAAGATACTATAGGCTCATCAAACCAGATCATTACAAACCAACTGCCCCTTTCTCTATAAGTACATGAGGGCAGACTGGAGGCGTGCTATCCTACCACCTTGTTGTTAGCCTGTGTGTTCATATGGAGCTCAATTTGCTGTCTTCTCCATACCCCTGGGCACATTTCCACACACCCCCTGAGCTATATCTGCTTGAAAACCCCATGTAATGGAAAGGTGCCCGTGAAACTGCCATAGGGGTGTCAGAAATCGGAACAGCAGAAAGAAATCGAGCCAATCAAAATATATATGTGTGTATATGTATGCCTGTGTGTAAGTGTATATGTGCATGTGTGTGTGCATGTG